>NW_025335440.1:5411139-5540245 GCF_004798865.1 Varanus komodoensis
CCCCCCCGGGCTGCGGGCGGCCGGCCCCACGTGCGCTCCCCCTCCGGCCGGGCGCCCCTGCCCCGCGCCGGGCCCGGGCGCTCCCGGGGGAGGCGGGCGAGCGGGGCCGCCCCGCCGCGGCCTCCCCTCCGGGCTCGCCCCGCACCTCCGGGCCGCCGCCTGTCCCTGCGGGGGGCAAGGCCCGCGGCTGCTTTTTTCGGGCCTGGCGGAGGGAAGCGCGGCTAGGCCGCGCATCCCCGGCCTCTAGTGGGAGCCCAGGCCGGCCCACAGGAGCCCTAGGCGGGGAAGGAGGAAGAGGCGTGAGGGAGGTGCCTGGGTGTGCAAGGCCGCCGCTTTCCAGCGGCCGGGGTGGGAGTGGCGCGTGTGTGGGCCCCCCTCAAATACGTGGGGCCGGGTGAGACCCCCCAGCCCTGAGGCTTGGCCTCTCCTCGGCGAGGGCATGGCGGTGCTGCTGCCCGTCAGCCATTTCTTGAGGCACTTGGGATAGGGCTGGCTTTTTCCTCTCAGCGTTTTCCTGAGGGACCAGGGAAAGGGGGGTTAATTTAATTAAGCCCTCCCCAACAACAGTGTGTGGACAGGACAGAGAAAAAAATTACTGTGAAGGGTTTTTTTCGGGGGGGGGTCTTAATTGTTTATCTGTCTCCAAAACCAGAAATAAAAGGATTGGAGAAATGTTGCCCTCTTAGTTTGATCCTATAGTGGAGGGCACTTGCAAGGTATAGATCCCCTGCTTCACCCCACAGGACTGAAAAGAGGCCTTTGCCCCTTCTTTCCTGGCCCCAGAAAGCTTTGGGGCCTGCTGCCCCCTCAGTCATCTTTAAGAGCCTTAATCATCCCATGTGTGTTGCTGTTTCCTTTTCTGCCCCTTTGCGGAAGGATTTTCAGGGAGCCGTTGCCTTGTACATGGCTACTTGAGGCTAGGATAGAGCCTTGTGGCTGCTGGGTGGTATGAAAATAATAAATAAATAAACAGGAAAGATGAAAAAGCTAGTCTTTGCTTTGCTTGTAGGACTTGGGAGCCGTTTGGCCATTTCCTACCTGGCTTCTGGAGGGCATGGGGTAGTTAGTTGCCTTAGTCTTTTCTGGAAAAGGGTATGTGGACATTAGGTTGCTCTGTTAACTTCCCCAGGGTAACGTGGGTCAAAAAACGCCCCTGATTCCCCAATGCAAAAAGACTGAGACAGACTTCTTATTTGAGTCCTCAGTTTTGGGGGCTGCAGATAGATAAAGCACACTTGTAAGTTGCTGCATAGCTGGTCACCTATGGTGAGCAAGGATCACCTTTGCCAATGCAAACAAGCAGAAAACTTTTATTTATTTCATATCTGTGTCGCCCAATTGCCAAAGCAGTCTGGGCAGTGTACAATGAAAAGTTGCCTTCTTTAGACTGCAAATAGCTGACATAGGTATTTTTGGCCAGGCAGGTTAGTAAAAATAATATTTGTGGATTGCTGACACTGGGCATGCGTGAAGCTGTAGGAACAGTTGCCCTGGCAGCTGCTTCAACTTTTTTCTCAAGTGGCACATCAGGGGGAGAACGAGAGGCAAGGGGCATTTACACAACTAAGGCTACAATCCCAAACAAATGTACTAAACTCAATCCCAAACTCAATCCCACTGAACACTTAGCAGCTCTTCTCAATTATTATTATTATTAGTGCGATGCATTTATATCCTCCCCTTTTTCCTCTTGAGAGGAACCCAAGCTGACCTACTTAGTCTTATTTTATCCTCCCAACAACAACCCTGTGAGGTAGGCTGAGCTGAGTGAGGAACTGGCTAAGTGGGGACTAGAATCTGGATCTCCTGGGTTCTTTAACCACCACATTGCTTAGGACTGTTTTGTGATTCTAAAATTTTATGTAGACAAGTTTCCACACTTGAACGCTTTATGTTAAAGAACCTAGAATAGTTGGGGAAGGGGAGTTGGCACATTCTTTCCCTGAAATGGGTCTAAAAAGAGTGTGGAAAAAAATTAAAAGAGAAACTGTCATAAAGGAAAAAGAGCAAGCAACACCAGCAGTTACATGCCTCACCTAAACTCTATTTATCCCTAGTGTGCTTTGGCATGGACTGATTTGACCTGCTGCCTGAAAATGTCTAGCACAGGAGCAAGCCATGTTGGAGTGAGTTGGAAAATCTCAGAGCCACACCTAGGAAGACCCTGTTTCTTAACGCCATCTTTGTCCCTTCATTGAGTCTCAGTATGCTTGGCATCTTACTGGATTGTGACTAAAGCCTGAAGAGCTTCCAGTGTAGCATTTGCCACAGAAGAGGCAATAGAGGGTGGGGAAGAAGATGACTGGAAGAACATAGTGTTCTGTGCAGTATCGAGTTAACCTGTCGCCTCTTGTTTCTCTTGTGAGGAACCGAAGCTGACCAGTTTTTCTCATTAATTTGCATTGGAAAGAGTGGTGGGAAAATCTTCTTTTAGACCACTCTTTAACTAGTCTTCCTGGAAATTGAGCTAAAATTTTAAAGGGATTGTTGTCTTGGGACATGATTTCGATTGCTTGCCCTGAGCACTCTGTGGGGCACACCTTTCTGTCTTGATAAAACATTTGGAGTAATTCGACTTGCTGTGTAAGGTATGCAGGTATTGGAGGATAGGAAAGGCTTTATCGTAAAGCTATACCCATGCTCCAAATGTGGAAGAAAAAGTTGCTGAGATAATGTGCACTGAGCTGACAACAGTTTGTTTTTATTTTTGGTCAGTAATTTTCACTAAATATACATATGTGACCAGTGGTGATGTTTTCATCTTCTGGAGAAGGTGTTTGAGTAATTTGGACCCTCCTTGCTTCCCTTCTCTGAGCTGTATATCTAACCCAAAGGCATTTGTTTTGAATACTATTTTATTTTTATAGCACAGCTTTCATGTCGAAGGATCCCAGTGGACCTCCTAAACCTAATACGTCCAGCATCCCTGAAATGCAGTCACCTCTGAGGTGGAAAGGGGCAGACAACTGGTGTATCTTTCCCCAGAATATGGATGGGTCTGAAGAGGTAGAAAGGTAAAATTTTGGTCAAGGACAATAGGGTGAACCTTTGTTTTTGCAAAGTACTATGTCTTTGGATTCCTATGCAAATTCCTATTGTCTTCCATGACTTCTCAAATTAGTGCCATGTGAAACACTTTCAAATGTGAATTCAGCTTCTATTTTACTAACCAGCCACATTTTGGTTTTCCTACTAATGCAGAATACTTTTACAAATGTTCTTAGCAGGTAATTCCAATTGTTGAAACAGGAAGTAGGGCTCACAGCCTCTTAGTTTTGGATCATAATTATTATTGGTAAACAGTTGTACCAGCTTCTATTCTTTTAGACTGCTTTAAAAATACAACCTTTTAGAAGCTTGGTGGCAAAATCTGTTGGGCTTTTATTCAGGGATTATTTTTATACCTTTTCACTCTGTAAGAGTTTGAAATACCTGAAAATATGAATTGTATTCCAAAGCTATGTAATAGAAAATATTTTATGGCTTCTTGCATGTTTTCTGTGTTCATTTCTTTTGTAGTTATATAGCATCTAGCATTATGTGAAATCAAATACTGGATTTTCCTGCCTAAGCTAGGTGAAAAAGAATGTGCTTTATAGAGCTGTCCTTCCTCAGAGTTCAGTTCTGCCTTATATTAATAGACATTTGAATTATATCTTGTATAATAACCTTCTTCCATTCTCCCTGAAAGTGATATAAAATGTTTCAAATGTGCTGTAGTGACATTTCTAAAATCAAATGGAAAGGATGGCTGACTATCTCAGTGGAGAGGAGGGGCCATGGAGCAGTTTGAAAATAAACCGTCATGGCTACCAGACGTTTTTTGCCTGCTGGAGAAGATAGCTTCCAACAAACATGGTTCCTGAAATAGGGCAGACAACTTCTCCTTAGAGTAGGAACAAGCTTTTCTTTATTTCAATGAGAAAGGTGGTATAATGCTTGTTAACTTTCCCTGTTTAATAAGTGCAGGCAGCTGGAATTGTATGTATAAAATAATCCTTTGAAAAATTATAGAAATGGCTCACTGACTTGCTCATTTAACCAGAATTTGGCTTATCAGTCACCCTGTATGCAGGGTCCTTCCCCCCATGTAATTATGAAAAAGAAAAGTATGGTTTAAACTAGATGTTTGAGGTAGATGCAGTATTTTATAAATTAACAAGAACAACTGTGTCAGTCATTTTTGTATAAAAGTGGAAGAAATGTTTCAGTTACTGTGCTAGAGCAGAAACTGTTAAACTTACATGTTCCGCAGTGTATAAAACTGAGCTGCTTTTTTTTTTTTTTTTGGGTATGGAAAGGATGTTTCTGTCTTTTAAAAAATCTGTTATTAAATGTGATTGTTCTAAAATGGAAGGTGACACAAGAGGACCCTTTCAACAAAGAGGTGTAAGAATCTGCATTAAATTATTAGTAATCTAACTCACAGCATCTCTTTGTAAATGCTGGGATGTTTTTCATACCCACCTTTTTCGGTTTGGCAGCCCCTTCTCCCCCCCCCCACACACACACTTCATTTATATTCCAGAATATGTACCTTCTGCTTCTTCTGTATTTTGCAATTTTCAGAATGAGTTCAAATTTCAGCTCAGCCTATGAGTAGGAGGTCATGGCCAGTTTCTGCCAAATATGCCAGGATTCATGAACCAAGGATAAACTCTGGGTTATGATCCTGGCTTGTAAAAGTTGCTGGTCATGGCTAACAGGAGGAGCCAGGCTAGAGTGTGGAGCCTGCATGCACAGACACGCAGCTCATTCAAGATAAGGGGTATGTTGCTGTAGCCAAGAGCATTAGTGCGGACAGTTTGAGGTGACTTGTTTATTTAGAAAATTCATATGCCACCTATCCTGCAAGCTAAAAGTATCATAGAATATAATGTTGCAGAATAGAAAGTAGCAGCTGAGACATTGGAATGCAAGTTATAAAAGGGAGCACATGAATTCGTTATGTAATTCAGCCACCCAGAAAGCCAGCTTCAGAACCCACCCCAAGCAGAAATCAACCAACAAAATTGTCCTCCCTTGATAGAAAGACTTGGGTAAAACAAAGGTGGGCAGGTTTCGGTTCTGCAGGATTTACTGTGTTTTTTTACTAGTCCCTTGAGACCCGCTTCCCGCACAGCACAAGCCAGGTACCAAAGACATACAGTTAGAATCAAAGAATTCTGAACCCAGGAATGCTGTTGGAGTATCGGAACTGAAAGTCACCTTCCGTACTGCCTGGCAAAAATCATTTACTGGCTATATCCTCCAGTTTTCTTCAGTTCAGCTGTGTAATAGGGTGGCGTGTGGTGTGGTAGGGAAACACATTTTGTTGCTATTGCTTAACACTGGGTTTCAGAATCTTTGCTGGTCAGTTTCATTTCTTCCAGAGATCTGCTGGTAAATGCTGTCCGTTCCTAGAATAGATTGCCTTTGTTAGTCCATTTCTTGGGGTTGTGTTTCAGCCCCAACATCTTTGGTTTGAAATACACTTCTGAGTGAGATAGCACAAAGAAAAGTTTGTTGTGACTCTGTGGGACAGAGCATGTGAATCACACTCAATTGAGCAACTGATGACGTAAGATACTGAAATGTGCTCGATTCATTTGGGCAGAACCTTGTCCATTGGCTTTGTGGAAAGTTGTGGATTGGGAGGATTACAAAACTGATTGTTGGAACAAAACTTTCACATGGACTTTCTGGGACGTTTTCCATCTCCAGGCACCTGGTCTTATGACTGGAAATATAGTCAATGACAGTGCTGGCTAGTCTGATGGGCTGCCCACCTGTGGCATAGGTGTCCTGAGGGTATACCCTGACAGGAAGGCCCTTTGGCCTGGCAGTGGCCTGCAGTTCATACTGTGGACTTAGGCCTCGTGTCACATTGTTTAGCTATTTAGGACCTCCTAAATCATGGGTCCTCAAACTAAGGCCCGGGGGGCCGGATCCGGCCCACCATGCCCGTTTGGACTCACCGCGCGGGTGCCCGTGTCCACGCACCCAGGGAGGCAGTGGTTTGCTCACTCGGAGAAAATGATCTCCAAGTGAGCAAGCTGCTGCCTTGTGCGCCCGCCCGCACCTCACCTCACCTCACCTCACCGGGTGCCCCGCTCAGCGCGCTCGCCCGCACACGCAGCCTGAGCCGGACCGCACACACCACCGGCATCTTTCAACTGGCCCCTGGTGGAAAAGTTTGAGGACCCCTGTCCTAAATAATCCTCCTGTGCTTATACCTTTTTCTTCTATCCCGGCAGAGCAAATTATTAGCAACTTTAGCCTTCAGCAGAACATTTTGCTACCTGTGAAATACATTTGGGTAGATAGAATCAAACAAACCAGGGTAGTTTGCTCAATCATTACATAGTTGTAATGCATCAGGAGACAGTAAAGGCTGTGGGAAAAAAAGATTTGTTCTACAGCTGCAGTCTTACTTGATCACTTCCTTATTAAAGAGACTAATGACTGAGGGCATGAAAGTGAAGGGTGGACCTGTTGTTGTGGTGTGGAATTTTTATTTTTTACAAAATTTGCTTACTTGATCATCTGTCTTTCCCAGCTGTGTTAAGGATGAACTTCAAAACATGCCTTCCACAAACTGCCTGCATTTATACAATAAGTTACAGGTGATAAGTCTTACATGAGCAGGGAAAGGATATTTGTAATAGGCATAAACAGATGCCTGAGTAGCCACCTGAGAAGGATGGTTTAACTCGGTGTCCTGTGCTGAGCAGGTGGTTGGACCCGATGGCCTTCTGGCCCCTTCCAGTTCTATGATTCTATGAAACCGTGATTCTGTGTCTTCTTTTCCTACAGGAAATTCAGGGTGGGTGAGTGTTTTAATTTTGTGTCACCTTGCATGCATATACAGGGCTGGGAGATTATTTAATTTTGCTGTAGGGGCTTACTTCCTACTTCATAAGACTACAGGATTGGTAACCATCTGTATTAACACAGAATAGAGCAGCCAAAGACACTTTGCTAGACAGGAAAAATGTGAAAGTTACCCTATAAAATATATTCTTAAAAATTCCACATTAAATTTATGACTTATTTACATTAGTCAAAAGGAATTATCATGTATCTGCTCCTGCTAAATTCTCATCCAGATAGGAACATTTATAACATATCTTCTTCAAGATGTTCTGGCTTTATTGCACCTTAAGAAGAAAATTTGTTCAGAAAAAATCACCAAGAATACTTTTACTTTTGTCCTTGTTTAAGTTTAGTACATAATTGGTATTTTTGAAAGTTGTTCTCCCCACAAAATACTCTCAGTAACGCTCTCAGCTGCTCTTCATGGGGCGCTGTGAAACACTGTTTAAGGTGTGTGGACAGGCCACACAAATCTTTTGTAAGACATATATTTAATTTGGAATTTTGACTGTAAGCACAGCCAACATAGAGCCAGGACTCCTAATTTTATATGTGTGCAGTCATTCAGATAACTACATAGATTCCTAAAATATATCACATGTTTTACTAAACAAGAGAAACCTATTGGTGAAATAAGGGAACTTTTCAGGTGGTGTGTAAATGAGGATGTAACGCAAGTGAAGTTTTTCTGGCATCATAGTGCTTAGAATACCTTATAATTTTAACGTAGTATAGTTTCTGTTGGTGTTACACTTTTTTGTTTACATTCAAACCGCCATTTCTTAGCTTGTGTACGTGTGTTGGTTCTCAGGTGCCATTTCATCACCAAAGTATTTTGTTTGTTGTATCCACAGCAACCATCTCAGATGCAGAATGCTTCTGCAGGAGTCGGTAATACTGCTTTTTATACTTGTCATGAGGTAGAACTCTCTGACACTTCTCGTTTCAGGAGGACTTCCCTAGAACTTGTCCACCTGCATTAGCCCTGGTGAACCATTTAAGAAGTCCCAAATTCACATTTAAGAAAAAATGCATTTGGAAGCAGTCTGTGTTTTGTGATGATGGGCAAACAAAATTTTGAATATATTTATCTGGTCATTTCCCCCTTTTTCACTAAACAAGCTGTATTCCTCATGGTAGTTGAGACATTTGAAAAATCTCTTCCTAGAAACATCCTTCTGAAAACAAAAGCCTTCAAGATTCATGGAGTAAAATGTCATTTAATTTTATTTGTTATTAGCAGTATGCTTTTTTTACATTTTAACAAAACTTCGCAGAGCAGCTTATAAATTGAAACAAAAATCTGTTTTTAAAAATCTTAAACTGAAAACTAAAACTAAATAAAGGAAAAGTTGGGAAGTGCCCTCCAGTACAGGAAAAAATTGAATTGCTAAAAGTCTGAGGAAAAAATTGAATTGCTTAAAGTCTAAGGAAACAAAACAAGTGGAGCTCATGCAATATAATTCTAACACCACTTCGGAAAAGATGCTATTCTTGGAACAAGGCAAGTTCTGATGGGAGCAAGTTCACATCCATAGTAAGGCCTCACCGGCTTGCTCTGTGGGGATCCAAAAGAATCTCCTCCTCTTGCTTGATGGTATGACTTCTCATTATCTCCTAAATTATAGAGAAGCTCAAATGCAGAACACCGCACGCCAGTGATCAGATTCATGCAAAATAAGCAGAGGTACTTCCCCATTGTCAAAACTTATTACTTAACCTCACCACAGGAATGTGACCTTGTATTAGTTTGCATGCTTATGCTTTTGCATAAATGGTAGAGACATGGAGGCTGCTGCACATGCAATATTGTTAGTTTGCATACCTTGTCGATCCCCCAGGAGGGCCCTCTTACCCAACGGAAAACTTTGCTGGCGTTTGGAGGATGACGTTGTAAGAGGGTAGGTTGAAAGGCTTTTTGCTCCAGACGAGGGAAGTTGCAGGTTTCAAGGACGCATGTGTAATGCCAGGGGCAGCACAGAGCAGGTGCTCTTCAAAGGCATGAGGGGGACAGGAAGGTACCGAGGCATTTCGTGGAGACGTTCAGTACAGTGCAAATGCTATGACTGGGGATACAGGGTGCATCTAGATGGTGCGTCTGATCTCTTCATTGCTGCGTCTGATCTCATATGCCCAGCAGAAGTTGTGCTCTGCACCCAACTTTCAGTTAGTACAGGATTCCCTTAACTCTGGTCAGTAAGGACCGTGGGGGATCCCTGTGATCAGTGAGACTTGTAAGCCCAGCATCCTCTTTCATGGGAATGTCTCACAGGTAGATTCCCTTGGGTCTGGAGCTGCTGCCACTGAACAGCGTTTATTCCAGGAGTTCTGAGTTGTGGTGTTTCTGCCTCCAGCGCTTCCTCGCCCTCCAGGCTTGCTGTCCACCCCTGTCGCCTTCCCCATGGAAAGCAATGTGCATGCGTGGAGCTGTGGCTGCCGGTCCTCGTTCATCCAGCCGAGTGTGGCGGATCAGCTGCCCGCTTCATGTTTTCCCTAGGCTGCATTGTACGAGTCGCGAGGTCAGATGATGCATGATGAAAAAGCAGCAGATAAGCATTGTAACTGTTCTGTGCAGAGGCCATTGCCGCTGTGCAGCCCCCCTCCCCGCAGATCTCCCACATGGAAAAGGACATAGTAGCTGTGTATCTGTCTGTAGCCAGGATGAATGAGTGGGAAGGACCTGGCCTAATCTTTTTGTGCAGTTCGTCCCAAGACTCGAGCTACAGTTGAAGGAACTCAGCAGGGCTGGGAAAGACATCCCTGTTCGAAACTCTGGAGAGCTTTTCCTGGTCAGAGTAGCGTACCAGGGTTGATGGTACCAGGCTAAATGGATTGTGGGGATCTCATTTCGTATAAGACAGCTTTATATTCAGTGCCGTGGTTCATAAATAAAGGACTTGTGAGTTCCTTTGCTCCACCCTATTTAACGAATAATTCTCCATCTGTCATGCCAGAGAAGCTTTCTTGTCCTTTTCTGAAAAAAATTGTATACACAAATGTCTTTGAAAACCAGGTGGCCAGGCTCTTGCAGCTAAGTTGGCAAAGGAACTGTCTCCTAGTGAGGACTGTTTGGAGCCTTAGTTGATGCTTGTTTTCAGCCAAAATATTGTTGCAACCGCTTGAAATCTAGAGGTTACAAAGCATGAGAAAACTAAATCATGTTCAGCTTACAGGGCAGTATAAACAAACCTTTTATTCAGCTAAAGCCACAAGTGGCATCAAATACCAGCTGGCTGCTGGGGTGGTTCTTTTGTTTCAGACAAGGAGTGGTACAGCCAAGAATATAATCTTGAAGGCAGCATTTCCCAATGTGTTCTTTATTCAAAGGATGATGGATAGATTTGCATCAGGGTAAGCAACCTTTTTTCTGTCAAGGGCTGTGAGTCCTCATGGCTTATCTGTCAGGGACAGGGTGGAGGCAGCATGTAGCCTAGAGACAATCTAGGGTCCTGTCAGAACTGAAAGTGGTGGATCACCAGTTTCTCTTGTTGTCATTCACTTTTCTCTCTCTCTCTGCTATTTCCCTTTCCCTCCTTTTGCCAAGTTCTGGATTCGTCACTTGCAGGGCACTTCTGAAATTGAGCGGAGCACTGCATGGAATGAACCCTTGCTCAAGTGTGCGCAAAACTCTGGAGGAGAACTTCCAGTCTGCAGGCCCATGCAGACTCCCTGTTCAGCTCAGGAGGCCTCCTTGGGTTCCTTCAGGGAGTCTGGAGGAGGATTCCTTATGGTTAATCTCCAGTCGCAGGCAGGGATCTGGCAGGCGCTGTATGGTGACCCCTTTTTCTGTCAGCAGCTGGCTGGTTTGCACAGCACACAGCCCCCGCCATGCAAAGCTAGGTACTCAGCAGGTGCTGAGAGGAGAAGCCCCCCCCCCCCGCCACCATACAGTATCAGCCTAGTCTTCCTCTGTGACGAGAGATGGACAGAGCTCTGTGAGAGAACCCTGTGCTTCTCTCAGCATGGAAAAGGGCAGAAGGGATGGGGCAGCAATGCCAGTGGGTGTCTGCATCCAGCAGTGCCCCCAGCCAAGGAATGGCCAGATTGGCAGTCCAGCCCTCACCCAAACCTGGCTCCCCACTCTGCTTGACTCCTTCTAGGAAGAAGGCTAAAATCTCCTGGTTTCGGTGGGCATTGTTTTTGTTTAAGTAGAGCACAGCATCCTGTGTCTCCTAGGCTCATGAGAAACTTCCATTGAAGTTTTCTCCCCCTTCTGCTTGTAGCCATAGGCTACATTTTTTCAGTGGCCTTTCCCGTGTCTACAAAGAGGAGCAGGGGTGCGCATTGCATGCGCTCGTGCGCTCAGGGTAAACCTGGAAATACGGGGAGCAGTTTAGCACACCTGCCTCAGGCAGTCTTTGCCCATGCGGTTTAAGATGAGAGGTAAGGCCGATGCTGGCTTGTGCTCTACAAAACCAGGAAACTGGAAGCTCAGAGTAGGCATTGGGACTGCTCTAACGGACAGGCCTGGGGGTCTGTGATGACGTCAGGCAATGTTGCGGGGCACGTGCTTACAGCTCGCTGTTCACGTGTCCGTAGTTTTCCTTCATCGTTCAGGCCCAAATCCAAATGGGGAGGATGGAGTACCTGGATGCCAGTAGATAAGCCCTGCGCTTCTTGGCCTTGTATTGCCTTACAGGGCACCTGACCGTATCATATTGCTAGAGGATTCCTCTTGTAAATTGATCCTTGCCACTTCAGAGCTTACATGGGTAACTGGAGGGTTGAATTAAACAGTGAGGATGGAAGCTTCATAGGTCATTACAGAATCAGGACAATGCAGGGCATCTTTGCTGACCAAAGATGTAAGCAAACATAATCTCTGACATTGCACAGGATCATGGCCCATGCCTGCAGTTCACCATGGCTGCCTTTTGGCAATGTAAATGGAGGTTGGGGTCAGGGTTCCCATTTGGACCCCATTGGGTGGTGGGAGAGTAACTGCTGACCCCTTGACGCAAGGTTTTTTTTTTTTTTTCGATGTATATCCTGCCTTTTTCCTACAAAGGGCTCAAGGCAGCTAACATCTCCTCCTCCATCTTATCCCCACAACAACAACCCTGTGAGGTAGGTTGGGCTGAGAGTCTGTGACTGGCCCAAAGTCACCCAGTTGGCTCCATGGCTGAGCAGGGACTAGAATCCAGATCGTCTGAGTCCCAGTCCCGAACTCTTAACCACTACACCACACTGGCTCTGCGCAATAACATGTAGTCTTAACCTCGTGAGATCCCATTCTGTCGTTAAAGGAACAGGCCTTGCCAGGTGAATATAGTATAATCCTTCTGGAATATTGACAAAATTCTAGTTTCTGATTTGCCCAATATTACTTTCCTGGTAGTAGCTGCCAACAGGGCTGTTTGCAGGTCTTGGCTTCAAAATATGGGTTAATTATTTAGGGCAGATAACGTATGACAGTCCCTCAGGTTAATGTGATGTCCAAACCTGGACACGCTGGAATGTTTGTGAGATAAACAACCCAGAAATAATCTGTGAATAAATTGTTGGCTGGTTTTGGGAGCAGCTTCCATACAACATGTACCTGCACATATCCTGAGTTGGTTAATTCACTCTCTGCTGTTGTACATGCAAACCGTGTCAACAGTCTTAATGGGGCAGAAAAACTTCAGAATTTCACCAAGCCAATGAAAGGCACACCTTCTCAACAAGCCAAAATAATGTACATCAGTCATTTTAACCAAAATTGAAAGAAATTCATGATAATCAGGGTCAGATTAGATGGCCCGGGAGGCTCCACCTGACTTGCTCTGTTTCTATGTTTCTATCATGCTGAGTCCCAGCTTGAAGGGAAATGTGTCAATTATCAATAATTTTTTGACTTGTGCCTGTGGCACTTTTTGATCAGGTTAGTGTGAAATTTTTCATGATCATGCAAATGATGTGGTATATCAAGGAAGTCAAGTACCAAGTTATTAACCCAGCAGATGTCATTTTTATAAGCAGTGCCCCCCCCGCCCCCCAATCCCTCTCCTTAACTGAAAACAGATGAGGAGCTAGGTAGATAACCCCTGGCAAAGTTCTGTCTAGCCTAGCATGTTTTCCCTCTGGCCTACAGGCCAAATCTGGCTTGCCTGGAGTCCCAGGCAGACCCCAAGGTCCCAGAGGACTCTGCTCCTTCCCTGTACTCAGCTGTCCATCACTTTGTCATTTCCTGCCCTTCTTCTAGGGCAGAATCTCTTTTCTAAGGCTTAGATACAGGCAGCGAATGCTTTAAGTCAAAATATGATGGTCTTTTTTGCCCTTCTCACTTTTGCCTTTGGCTGCACCTGCCACTGGCAAGTTGCCCCCAGGAACTTTCAGACATTGACTATAGCAGCAACTGTGCATACTTACAGTTGCAACTTATGTAAACAGCGATGTCCCTATTATCAAGCAGGTACAATTCTTCCCTTTCAATTGTGTATCTTCCTGCTTTTTATGTGAGCAGCAAGAAGAGTTTTAATCTAAGTAAACAAGGGTCTGCTTTTGGGCCAGTGTTGCTATATTAGCAGCTGCATAATTGCTCAAAGTAAATTGCCATGCCATTTATTTTACTTAATCTCAAAAACTTGCAATAATTTTATCTCTGGGTACATTAGCAAGTAATTATCCAAACATGATAAAACTTGAAAGTCGTTTTGTTTTTTTAACTCCCTGTCACCAACTAATAGCTACATCTGTCAACAACTGAGTGACAGCAATAATAAATTAAACGCTGGACTTAATTATGGTAAGAGTTTATTACTTGAAACTTACAGTAGTCTCTCATTTATGGTGCTGAAGAGTTCTTGGGCTGCCTTCATATTATGGGAAGGAATATTGTCTTCCCTGGTGCAGAATCTGATTTTGTCACCTGTGGGCTGCCTTCAGCATTACTTCCCCATGAAATTGGTGTTAACAGAACTTGGCTGGTTCAGAATAGGCAGGAATGTAGGGATCTTCTCTAGCCCTGCAATTTGAGTTAACAGTTATGGCTATGCAAAAATAAATATAGTCTTGTAATTGTGAAATATAACTTATCTGCCTTTATGAAAATTTCATGAAGCTCCCTGCCAGAAAAATGTAAGACCAAGTTATATAGACTAGTCTGAGATTGTCTGTATACTTATTTATATTTTATTTATCAATATACACATTGCCCATTACCAAAATAGATTCCCCAAGGCAACTTACAATTAAAATTTAGAACCAATTTAAAACTTCAAACACAAGTTTGAAGCTCCTTTACCAGCAGCAAAGGAGAATTTTAAAAAACTGGAGCCAATATATTAAAAAAATTAAAATGCCACATAAAAAACTATTAACAGCCCATCTAAAGTTGAAAGAGGGAGCCAGCCTTTCTGAAAACAGCTCCACGGGTAAGATGTTCCCACAGAGAGGGCCCCATCCCATGTTCCCACCGACTCAACCTTTCATGTGGCCGGCCACACTCAGAGACGCTAAACGACAGGCAGATTCATGTAGGAGAGCTGGTCTCTCAGATATCCTGTCCCCAATCCAGGACAGTTACACAGGGCCCATGTAATATGATCAGCAGCGCATTCCCCTGGTCCAAAATTACTGGAGGAATTTCAATTATTGCGGCCCAATGATGTGGACAAGGTGCTTGGAAGAGTACGTCCCACCACGTGCCTATTGGATCCTTGCCCGTCTTGGTTAATAAATAACTCCAAGCACGGGATTGGGACCTGGATTTTGGAAGTGGTTAACGCTTCTCTGAGGGAGGGTCGAGTGCCTGCCCCTTTAAAGGAGGCGGTAATACGACCGGTCCTGAAGAAAGCGTCACTGGATCCAGAGATGGCCACTAACTATAGACCTGTGGCCAACATCCCGTTTCTGGGCAAGGTGCTGGAGCGAGTGGTGGCGGGACAACTCCAAGCACTCTTGGAGGAAACTGATTATCTGGATCCTTTTCAGTCCGGCTTCAGACCCGGGTACAGTACTGAATCTGCCTTGGTCGCCCTGTACGACGACCTGTGCAGGGAGAAGGACAGGGGGAGTACATCCCTGTTGGTTCTTCTGGACCTCTCGGCGGCTTTCGATACCATCGACCATGGTATCCTTCTGGATAGACTTGCGGGATTGGGGGTTGGAGGCACTGCTTTGCAGTGGTTCCGCTCCTATCTCGACGGTCGATTCCAGAAGGTAGTGCTGGGGGACCATGTCTCTACGTCATGGCAGCTATGCCATGGGGTACCACAGGGCTCCATTCTATCCCCTCTGCTATTTAACATCTATATGAAACCGCTGGGAGAGGTCATCAGGAGGTGTGGGCTGCGGAATCATCAATACGCTGATGATACCCAGCTTTACCTCTCATTCTCCACTAATCCAGGTGAGGCAGTGGCTGTGCTGAACCGGTGCTTGGCCGAGGTAAGGGAATGGATGAGGGCCAATAAACTGAAACTCAACCCAGACAAGACGGAGGTCCTGTTGGTTGGCGGATCGGGTTTCGGAGAGGGTGGATTTGACCTGGTCCTGAATGGTGCAACATTCCCTCTTAGGGATAAGGTCCGCAGCTTAGGAGTACTCCTCGACCCGGAGCTTTCTTTGGAAGCTCAGGTGACAGCGGTAGCGAGGAACGCCTTCCTTCAGCTTCGGCTGATTAATCAGCTGCGCCCCTACCTGGAGTACGACTGCCTGGCGACGGTGACACAAGCGCTGGTGACTTCCCGCCTAGACTTCTGTAACGCGCTTTACGTGGGGCTTCCCCTGAAGACAGTCCGAACACTTCAATTGGTGCAAAATAGAGCTGCCAGGTTGCTGACGGGGACGGGGCGTTATGCTCACATGACTCCAGTCCTCCATCAGCTTCACTGGCTTCCCATTGAAGCCCGGGCCCAATTCAAGGTGTTGATTATGACCTACAAAGCCCTAAACGGCTTGGGTCCTGGCTACCTGCACGAGCGCTTACGTCCGTATATGCCCGACCGCCCTTTGAGATCTGCGGGAGAGTCCCTTCTCCGAGAACCCTCCATGAAAGAAATTAGGAGAGTAAGTACCCGGAGGAGGGCTTTCTCTGCGGTGGCGCCCAACCTATGGAATTCACTCCCCAAAGAGGTCCGCCTGGCACCGTCGTTACTGGTTTTTCGGCGCCAGGTAAAGACCTTTTTATTTAAACATCATTTCAATTGTTAAAACATATGATCTGGCCTGGGCAACTTCTTCTTCCTTCTCTTTCTCCTCCTATATTTTTATTTTATACTGATAATTTTAATTTTGTATTTGTAAATCAATGTATTTTTTGTATTGTTATATTTAATGGTAATTTATTATGTACTATTGTATTTCAATGTATTTTATCATGTTGTAAGCCGCCCCGAGGTTTCGGCAAGGGGCGGCATAGAAATGTTATAATAATAATAATAATAATAATAATAATAATAATAATAATAATTCTGAACACGCTTCAGGGTTAGCTCCTCAAGGAGCATGTTGCAGCAGCCTAAACAGGAAGTCATGTGGTCATGGTGAACGGGCATACTGATCAAAGCTGGGCAAAAGCCCTCCTGGACAGAGCAGCCACCCCACCCTCCGGGGGTGTCTTAAAGCACCCCTGTGCCCCAGCTGTGAGCCTGGTTCTTCATAGGAAAAGCCATCCCATGGAGAGCAGGCCGCTACTCAAATCTTTCCCGCTACTGGCCAACAATATCTTGTGCTTCTGCTTAGTAACTGGCATCCAGGCAGGTAGTTCAGTACCTCAGCAACCTCTTTGGCATCAGATGGCAAAGACGGGTAAGCCTGGGTGTCCTCAAATGGTAATGCCCATCCCCGGGCTCCGGATAGCCTGTCCAAGTGGTTTCAGAGTCAAACATCATCAGGAATATCATCGAGCCTGGAGGAACCTCAGTTGTTGCATAGCTTCTGGGAGTTCCCAGCCAGGTAAGATTGGAGTCGGCCTAATTCAGTGCCCTACTGGCTAAACGACTGAGAAGGATGCCGTGGTCAATGCTATCAGGTGCCACTGAAAGTTGCAGCATAACTGACAGAGATAACATTTCCCCAGTCTGTTTCTCAACACTGGTTATCCACCCTGGTGACCAAGCTTGTTTTAGTCCAAGAACCCAGCCTAATCCCAGACTTAGGCCCCAAATCAGCGTCATCCAAAAAGGCCTGGAATTGCGATGTTACAGTTCATTCGAGGGGACTTGTCATTCATTCTAGGTAGGATCCGCTATTTTCTTTCAGGAAAGGCTTTTACCATTGCTTCCTTTAAAGGAATTGGGGCACAACTCTTCCCCAAGGCAGCATATGAAATGCTAACTGAAATTACATGTGAGACATTCCTTCCAGGCTATGGTCCAAGCTATGTAGATATGTGCTGCAGAACCCTTGTTGAAGCTAAGCAAATCTGGCTTCGGCCAGTGCTGGGTGGAGAGATTGCCTGGGAGCACCCATGGATATTCCCATGAGTTCCATGATAGAAAAAAGGGGGCCATGTAATAAAATACCCAAACTGCTCATCCGTGAAAGTGTGTGCAGTGATGTTTGGGGGTTTAAGGTTTACGCATCGGTTTTGTGAACATTAAAAATAACAGATTTGATGCACATCTTGTAAATGAAAATCTTGTACTTTATTCCAAATGTATATTAAACACAATAAAATGATTAAGGGTACAATCCTATGTATGTTTAGACAGAAAAAGGCCCATGTTTATCTGCATATCCCAGCTAGTGTAGCTAAATAACCTATACTGCTAGAATAATGAGGAAAATGTAAGTGAATCATTTGGGTCCTAGAAGAACATGTGTAAAAAGTAAATGAAACAAATTAACATATAACAGTGCAGCAGATTTTTGAAATGTACATACAAAAGTGTTAGGTTTGGACTTTTCTCATCTTGAATATAATTTTGCATTTCTTTTGCACAAAAGGAAAAGATGCGTGTGCCAGATCTGACAGACTTGAGTGGTTTTGATTGCTTGCCACCACAGGTTTTTACTGTGCACTCTTCTTTGCAAGCAGAATTTAATATTGTGCGGCCTGCACCTCATTTTGGCGCTTTTGCCCACTTCTGACTACCCAACTCTGCCACCACCTTATCACTGGAAGAAGGAAGGCACAAATTGCATTAAATTGTTTTGGAGTTGTTGTACACAACCCTGACGGCTTTTAGTAGGTAAGACAGTACATTTTTATTTGTTAACTAAATAAATGCGCATGCCAGTCCACTGGATGCTCAGTTTTGTAGGTGGGTCATAATAAGAGCTTGGGGATGGCACACTTCAGAATGAGAGAATTCTGAAAATTATTTCCTGCCTTGCCTTCTCTACATTACCCAAGTCATTTGTGGAACCATGCAGTTAGATAGGTGCTCATGTACTTTGTGATAGATGCTCATGTACTAAAAGCATTGGCCTCTCAGCGCCCCATCTGTTTGCACAGCTAAGTGCTGACACTGTTTACACCACCTGTAGGCACAGAATCTGACCATCTTATCCCTTCCTATCTATTAGGCAGTCGTATACACATGTATAATTTTCTGTCTTCTCCTGTGTCCAGACCCTCTATGCAGAGTTCGTGTAGACTAATTTCTGATATAAGAAAATGGTAGGATATTGAATTGTAGGACAAGTACCACATGCCAGTTGTTTATATTTTGGTATTTATGATACTGTTTTCTACCAAATCCATCAGATGAAGAACGTATTTGGCTCAAGCTGATGGCAGTCATTGACCAAAACAATTTGAGGGCCACAGTTTGCCCTGCCATGCCATGCAGAGATGAAATTTAGCATGTTTATTTTCCTAGCATTAAGAAAAAATAACTTTCAAAAAGTACCAGCTGTTAATTTTTTTTGTTCCAATGCAGCACAAGTGCTTGACCTGAAACACTTAGGGAAAAGTCAAGACGTGCAATATGAATTAAATGCTATATCATGTAGACATTTTTATTGGAATGCTTGTACTTCCTTTACAGTGTTTGAATTTAAATTTAAGGGGGGAAAGTACTGAAAACTGTTGATACATCAGCAAATTTTAGCGGCCAAAGAGGTGAGCATGATACGGTGATGACCACTCATCCTTTCAGCAGAGGTTGCCCTGTTGGCCACTTTGTTGGGGTACCTTCAGTTACACTGAGATGTATGCATTTCAGTGACGTACATATATGCTACAGGTGAACAACTGGAAAACATGAGTACGAACTTTGAAACTGCCAAGTGTGCCTAGTATTGTGTTTGTTCAAACAAAAGAAGGCATTCTTAATATCATAGAAACTTGGGAATTGTAAAAGTAATAGTCTCAAGCCACCAATTTATTTGAGCAAACTGATTTTTTTCAGCTAAAGCTTGACATGCTGGGATGGAGAAGAGTTGGTGCAGTGTTTCCACAATTTTCCTTCATTTTCCACTTAGAGTAGCAAAGGAAATTTGCTGTCGTGCTGTGCACCCAGCTAGCTTTCAATTCGTGAAAAACAAAACAGGAAGCTGGGATATTGTGGGAGCAGGCTGAAAAGTCAGTGTTATCATTTCCAGTGCATTATCCATAAAGAATCAATTCACAGCAGCGCGCAGTGCTTGGTGGGTACAGATTTTATCTCAAATTGCCCACTCGTACTGTTTCAGTGCTCAGTCACTCGCTCTCAGTTTGCAACTCAGAGTGGAACAAGGGTCTTCACTTTCGACCCTTGCATGTGTCTTCCGCCTCCCTGACTTTTTGCATGCTTTTGTGGAATGGTGCATGATGTGCTGAGCGGGGCAATGAATGCTTTACTACTGTAAAAGGAGCAGGTGCCATGCTCTCTTTTCCGCATCCTGTTGCAAGCATTTGTAATGGAGTACAATAGAGATCTGTAGCTGAGTGTGTGACTTGCCTCACTGGCTAATAGGAAGTCTTGGGTTGCTCTGTTAGTGATGGTAATTTAATCAGACAGGGCTGTGTCATGCCATCATGTTCCTGTTTGGCAGAAGCTTGCATTTACTTTGAATATATGCAGCTAACTTAGAACCGTCTTTCTACATGTTGGTGGCAGTGTCAAACCTTTTCATAATTTCTCCCATATAATGGACTGACTTAAGAAAATCTTCCCCTTGAATAGCTGTGCAGTGCTGGCTGTTGCTGTTGCTTGCGCTGGGGCCAGCTATTTTACATGCTAATTTCCTTTCAGTTCTGTTGTGTCACAAAAACTTTGCCATCTTTTTGTTCAACTGCATACTGCCTGACATTCTTCTTTATATCAGAATTTGTAAATATTTGGGGGTTAAATAACTCATGGGGCCACTTCACACAAACACCTGCGGCAGGTTATTTAAACCGCAGTGGACAGCAGTGTGTGGCCAGCCTTTTCGACTGCTTTGTGCCCAGCCACAAATGATCTGTGCAAATTAACTTGTTTGGATAGCAAAGTTTTCGAGAAAATTTTCTAATTCAGAATTTGCTGACAAACCCTCACTGCTGTTTATTTGAAAAATGCTTTAAAAATAATATTTTTAAAAAATTGCTGTAATGTTTTCAAAAGGACTCCCTGTCTTGCAAGTTGTGGAAAAGACTCCATGCATGTAATGACATGGGTAGGTTTAATTACATAAAAACCCAGTTCTTGGAGTTTTTCCATAGCTTCCATATTGACTACCTAATATGTGCTCTACCATGGAGCTTAGGAGCTTTAGCCTCTGATGAGTATTGATTGTGATAGGAGGGTAAGGGAAAGGTGCTGAAGTATGAATTTTACCTCTTCTTGGTGCTGGGAAAATGATCGCCAAGACCTAAAGAGAAGTTTCATCTTCACTGTATGGATAGTCTATATATCTGTAATTGTTCAAGACTTCATGCTTGAAAGTAGAATTGTTCCATCCATGTTTGTTAGTAAAAGTAGAAGCTGAATAATTTGGAATGCTTTGGAATGGTTGGGCAGGGTGGCTGAACAGGAAAATACTGAAAACCATAACCTAATTTGCTTTAACAAGGTTTACCCTATAAATGTATGTTGAATGTAAAAATTCTGGAAAACAGTTTATCTCCAGAATTAAATACCCCTTCCTCCTTGGAGGTGGCTAGCATATGCTGTCCTATTCCTCAGTTACTTTTTCTATAATCCCATTGACTGTAGCACAGGAGGAATTAGGATATTCAGAAGTTGAATATTTTGAGGAAAAGAGAACTAATACACTGCTGGGACCCCTGACATGCCTACATTTTCTGTGCAAATAGACAGCTTAAGCCTTTTCCCCTTTTGTTTCAACACGATGTTAGACAGTAGAATGTGATGCCAGAGAATCTTTGTTGCCTATGTATAAAAGGGCCTGAATAATAATTTAACAGCAGTATAGATCTAAACTTAAGTTTTTAAGCAGCCCAGTTTACCAAAGCGATACTTACCTGTAGCTAAGTTACAATTCAGCACAGGCAAAGGGCTTTTAATGTGAAGGCAAACATCTTGTGATGCCTCTTCATTTTCATGCATTCTCTGTTTCTCTCTCTCTCTCTCTCTTCGCATGCTTTCTTGGTGAATTACAACAGAGAAGAAGAAAACGAGGTGAGTGTAACCATTTCTATTTCCTCTTCCTATTTTTAGAAAGTAATTATAATTGAACCGTTCATAGGTTTTGTTTCATTTCATGTTGTTTGAGGGAAAGAAGAAAGGCTTGAGAAATCCTGTGTTGGGCATTTTGGAATAACTATCAGAAGTTCTAAGGATTAATGTGAAGCTCATACAGTAACCTGCTTCACAGACTTGGCCCAGAATTTGATTAGTGCATCTTCCTACTTCCAGGGAGAGAACTCGAGCCCTCAGCAGCCCCCCTTTGCCGCCTACCTGTGGCCAAAGAAGGGAATTCCTCATTGTGCCAAACGGGTTGCATGGAAGCTTCTTAACAACAGCAGTCAGGGTGTCAGGTGATATGCTCTTCAGTTTGTATATAGGCTCCCAGGTTAGGTTTGTCTTTCTGCAGAGTTACAATCTTCTTTTATTTATTTATTTATTTATTATACAATCTTCTTTTGCATTTTTGGTCTTTTAATATGTACTTCCTTTCATGCTAGTGGTGTATTTTGAGTAGAATTTATTTTGAAAACTATTACTTCATTTGCAAATTTCTTTTGTCATAGGGCAAGATCGAAAATGCACAGAAACCTGGTTTTGTTAAAGGGCCAGTGTTCAAGGGAGTTGCATCTAGCCGTTTTTTGCCCAAAGGCACCCGAACAAAAGTTAACCTTGAGGAGCAAGGCAGACAAAAGGTGTCCTTCAGCTTCAGTCTAACCAAGAAAACATTGCAGAACAGATTTCTGGCTGTCCTTGGGAATGACAAACAAAATGAAACTTCGAACCCCCCAGCTGCACCCCTGCCAACTGACTTTGCCTCTAAAATTAAAATGGATCTTGGGGATTCTTCTGGTGTCGTGGAAGAATTTTCACCACCAAAGCCTAAGGTGGAATTAGGCAAGATTCATTTTAAGAAACATCTGTTGAATGTTACAACAAAGCCTCCCCCAGCTGCTTCAGTGCCACCGCCACCAGTGGTTCCAGCACCAACTGCTACACCGGAATCTGTTGAATTGCCAGCATCTCCTCCACCCCCTCCACCACCACCTCCTCCACCGATATTACCTGCACCAACACCAGTACTAATCCCACAAACTTTGACACAAGTTCTGATCGCAGCACCAACAGCAGCTCCACCTCCGTTACCTTTACCTTTAGAAACCATTGTCCAAACAACGAAGGAGCCCTCAGTTAAAGTTCCACAGGAAACTTTAGAATTGAATGCTAAGCAAAATTCTGTGTTGGATGGCTCTGAAGAACACTTAGCTCAAGTTGTTTCTGAGGAAGCAGAACTCATCCCAACAAAAGGACATTCCCATATTGGGAAGGAGGAGGAAGTTTCAGATGGCTCAAAAGGGGCTTCTCTAAGTTCTAAGAAACAGGGCTCCAAGAGGAAGTTCTCTCTGTCTGATGGCACATTGCCAGGTTCTGAATCGGATGAAGATTCTGTAAGAACCTCTTCAAGTCAGAGATCCCACGAAATTAAAACATCAGCAAGCTCAGAGAAGGAGAAAGAGTCACGAAAGAGTTCTGCTTCTCTCAGAATTGAAGAACAGACAAAATCATCGCGGTCTAGAACTGACAGGGATGAAAAATATTCTAGTTACTCAAGGTCTGAAAGAGACTCAAGATATTCTTCCTCCCGTTCCAGATCTGACCGAGAGAGGAGGCGAAGCCGATCCCATTCTCGTTCTAGATCAGAGAGAGGTTCTAGAACTAGTTCTTCCTATTCCAGATCTGAACGGTCACATTACTATGACTCTGACCGAAGGTACCACAGGAGCTCCCCGTATAGAGAGAAAACACGATATTCTCGTTCTTACATGGATTCTAGGGCAAGAGAGAGTTCTGATTCAGAAGAAGAGTATCGGAGGACTTACTCCAGGTCTACAGACTCAAGGCGCATGTCTTCCCATTCCTCCTCTTACAGAGACTCTAGGACCTCTTCTTCTTATTCAAAGTCTGAACGGGAAAGCAAAACGGAATCCTCTCATATTGAGTCAGAGAGAAAAGGAAAGCCTACAAAATCAGACAGAGAAGCAAAAAGGACTTCAGAAAGTGATGTATCAAAGAGATGCTCGCCAGCTAGTGAGCGACATCGAAGGGGAGCATCTCATTCTAAAGCAGATAACAGTGTGAATTCTTCCCGACATAAGTCCAGCTCTTCAAAGATATCTGTTTCAAAGTCAGATAAATTTAAAAGTTCTTTCTGTTGTACAGAATCTGAGGAAATCAGAGAGCAGTCTAATTGTATAGACTTGGAGGCATCTTGTGTACAGACCTGTGAAACAGAAACTGCTCTTGCACGGAGGCCAGAAGCAGAAAGGACTGTTTCCCCATTAAGTCAGTTAAGCGATTCACCTACTTTCAGAAAGCTAGATGGATCAAAAGAGGGCTCTCCTATTTCTAAGTCGAATGAATTTGCAGGAGTTGATAGCCATGACAGTATTAAGGAAGTGGAATCTTTAGTCAAGTTGAAACATGATCAGTTAAGAGCGTGTTCTCCCATAGAACTAAATATAAATGGGTCCCCAGAAAGTAGGCCCAGTGATACCACACTGTTCTGTACCTCCAAAGTAGAGGAGATCGCAGTGTCTGATGATAATTTAGCTGGGTCTGAGCCACCATTTCAAATCAAAAGCCCTAGTTTGAACAAGTTACCATCTAACGGGTTTCAAACTGTGTATCTATCTAAAGGGCATGAACTGAGTGATTCCACTGTCCTTTCAAATGAGTCCATTCATTTGCTTAAAGAAAAAACAGATGTTTCACTTTCTTCTGAATATGAATGTGTACCTTCCTGTATTGTAAATAAAAATCATTCTAAAACATTAACAAATAAAGTGGATGATCTAACAGATCCCTGTAATAGAACCAAAGATGCCATCCCTTGCTATGTTTCAGACGATGCCACTCTTTCCTTGTATTACTCAGAAGTTGAAATTGAAGCTGAGCCTTCAGATACAAAAGCTACGCATTCTTCTATGGATATTCATGTAGAACCACAAATTGAAGTGTTCAAGTACATGGAAGTAGAAGAAAACAGTTCATTAAAATCTTCCCATGAAAATGAAAATTCTGTTCAGCATTTTAGCTTAGTAGAGCATAACTCTGTTAGCAATTCATCTACAGAGGAATATTTGGTTGAAGTGAAGTTAGACAATCAATGTATTGCACAGCAACAACAAATTTCTGAAAATAAGGAAGAGCTCTTAGAGTGTCCTGAAGTAGCACTTGAACTAGATATTCCACATGTTGATTCCATTGTGGAAAAAGCAAAATCGCCTTTTAAAAATGAGCATTCTTACTATTTAGAGATGCCGGTGGATGATGAGCAACCAGAGGAGGAGGAAGATTCAGCTGCTCCTGTTAAAAGAACTGTGTTGGACCTGAAAGACCATTCTCCAGAAGTCTCAGTGATAAATGACAAAGGGGACGACTCCTTGGTGGGATCTGTATTTTCAGACTCTTTATCCCCATCTTGTGATATTGTTGTGACGGTAGAAGAAACAGAAACCGTAGCTGAAGCACCCAGGTGTGACAGTCATGGCAATACACCTGAGAGTACTCACACTATTCACCATGAAGATTATTCCGATGTGGCTGAAAGTGCCAGTGACCAGGGTAGTGATGAAAGTGATACAGAGGACTCTGATTCAGATGACAGTGGTGTTCCAAGGAATCGCCTTCAATCAGTCGTGGTTATTCCAAAGAATTCTACCATACCCATGGAAGAGAGCAGTTCTTGTTCCTCACGGAACAGCCAGAGTAACAGGCGCTACTTGGATCATTGGGAAGATGGCAGGCCAGAGTCCAGCAAGCCGTTCTACGAAGAAATGCCGGATGACCTGGAACCTAATAACGGTGCGCAAAACGAGAACAAGTGCTTCTCTTCTAGAGCTTCAGAGGGAAGCCTAGCAATATTGACTGAGCTCAGTAGAGTAGAAACTGAAGGCCTTCAGCCTGATGCCTCCCACCCTCAGAGCGACGGTGTAGACAGTACAAGTCAGTCAGAGCACGCATTGGAATCTGTTAGTAAGCCAAATCCAGAAGAAAGAGCAGTATTAAATGAAAGAACGTATCTAACTCGGTCAATAGGCATTTCACAAGAAGAAGGGCTGCGCTACTTTTCCAGGAACTTTGAAATGGATGACAATATATCCAGGCTGCAGGCCAGTGTTACCAAGCCAGACAGTAGGCAAGAGAAATCTGGTTTCGGCAATCTCTCCAACGTGGGAGATTTCTCTCGAGAGGATGGCTTTCATTCAGCCGAGGACTTGGGTAACCTGGGTTGGGATTTCTCCCAGCCAGAGAAACCAAGCAGTACATACCAGCAGCCTGATAGCAGCTATGGCATTTTCTCAGGTTACGTGTATCCCCCAGCTGCAGGACCATACATTGGGTCTCATAACTACTGGCATGACAATGGCTACTGGGATCCAAGATTGGCTAATAGACCCTCTGGGATGAATTATGAACAGGTACAAGGGCAGGTCCCTGATTCACTTACAGAAGATCATGAGGAGTATGAAGAAGTTGACCGATGGGTTGATGAAAGCCATCCCTACTTTGCAAGCCAGTCAGTTAAGTTCCAAGCCCGAGACCCTAGGGAGAAGGGTTCAGTACAGGCACATGAGATAAGCAGTAACTCTGCTAAAGAGCTGATGGCCCCAGGTGAAAGAAAAGAGCACGTTAATAAGGCTTTGGATAAAAATGACATGAAGGAGCGTGGGCCACTGAAGAAAAGGCGGACAGACTTGGAGAGTGATTCGGAGAGTGATGGGGACTCCCAGGAAAGGAAGAAGGTCAAAACGGAGGGCGAGAGATTGCAGGTTGTGCCTCAAGATGGCTCAGCAGCTCGTCCACTGTGTTTTATGGAAGACTTCAGGGACCCACAGCGCTGGAAAGAGTTTGCCAAGCAAGGGAAAATGCCCTGTTACTTTGACCTTATTGAAGAGAATGTCTATTTGACAGAAAGGTAATTGTGTTGTTACTTGTTAAAATAAGATATGCTAACATGGAGACAGCATGCCTTACATAGGATATAAATGTTTTTGACAACAGCAGAGTTTATATGAGTGCAGAGGGATGTCGTTACTCATGTTGGTTGGCCTAGATTGGTTTTGGATGGGGCTAGAAGGAAGAACACTTCCCAAAAGCTACCAACCCTTTTGAGTGCACTTCCTTCGGGAAACCTCTTTTTCTGCATTTTCACCACCCCTGAAATTGATTCCTGTTAAGTCTGAGAAGAAAATGTGTATCTGTTGAATACGACACACTGCCATCTTGAGTTGTGTATGTAGAAAAGCCAGCAGGGGTCCTCAAAAGGTGCAAAGCCTGTTGAGGCTGCATACGTGAATTTAATCCTCAAGGCCCCAGACATTTAAATACATTTTTCATGCTTTGCTGGCCGGTATAGTACTGTTCTGAAGTTTGTTCTGTGGAATGCTCCATAGGAAAAAGAATAAATCGCACCGTGACATCAAGCGGATGCTTTGTGAATGTCCCACACTTTCCAAAGATGAGAGAGCTCAAGGTGACGTGGCATGTGGGGAAGATTGTCTAAACCGTCTCCTCATGATAGAATGGTAAGGATTATTTCGCAAATTGATTGCTCCTGTGGTCGCCTCCCCTAACGCTGATGCGTGAGAAGAGAAAAAGAGATTTTGCTATGAAGCCAAATAGTCTGTTGGTTCTTCTTACTTATTTGTTAGGGTTAGGTCCTGCCTTTCCTCCGAGGAGCCCAAGTCAGAGCACACAGTCCCCCCGCTCCTTGTGGCAGTCCTGTGAGGCTGGCTAAGCTGGGAGTCACTGACTGGCCCAGAGTCATCCAGTGAGTTTTATGGCCGAGTGGGGCCTAGAACCTGGGTCTCCAGAGCCCTGGCCCAGCACTCCCATGTCACACTGGCTCACTGGCAGTCGAACAGGGTGAACGGGCTGCTTTTATGCTGCCTGCAGATGTTGCTGCCAGTGACCAAGTGGATTTGTTCCCTGCCGTTTTGCAGAGGATTGAAGGAGCGCATTTCTGTGTGTGTTTAAGGAGAAATGCAAGGCATCTTTGTCCAGTGGGCCTTTGAAGGGTTCAGGTAGTGCTGATGATTATTGCCTGTTCTGCCCTTGGAATCACATTGCTCTTTCATTCCATTATGCTCACAG
The DNA here is from genome assembly GCF_004798865.1 of Varanus komodoensis. Taxonomy (NCBI): domain Eukaryota; kingdom Metazoa; phylum Chordata; class Lepidosauria; order Squamata; family Varanidae; genus Varanus; species Varanus komodoensis. The sequence goes on from NW_025335440.1 coordinate 5,438,631, forward strand.
GCAGCTTACAAAGAACGGTGGGATTAATAATTGGAAGTAGATTTCATCTTCTGTCTTAGGTCTTACGGGATCGCTTGAATGATTCAGAGAAAGCAGCCCGAACACTTTTTAGCCCTGTGAAGCATTCATGCTCACGTCATGGTACTCAAGCGCCTCATTATCCCTGGAAATTGTAGGGTTAGTTGTGCTTTCGTAGGCAGGCATGTTTGTAGGCTTTATAGGGTGCTTCCAACAAACAGGGCAATTCTGTGAGCACGGCTTCTGATGCATGAATTATCTTGCTGTTCTTTCTCGTGCTTAGTTCTTCAAGATGTCCAAATGGGGAATACTGCTCCAATCGGCGTTTCCAGAGGAAGCAACATGCAGATGTAGAAGTCATCCTAACGGAGAAGAAAGGCTGGGGGTTGAGAGCGGCCAAAGACCTCCCATCGTAAGGCTTCCCTCATTGCTAAGTGGGAGAACTCCTTTCAGTCTCCCCCTCTTTTGCACAGAACACCTCCCGCTGGGCAGTGAAGCGTTTGTTCTTGGGCTTAGCAGGAAGAGAGTATTTTTGTTCCCTTGCCATTGGAGCGGCTTTAGGCAGCATGTGAGTCTGCTTGGCCTTTGCTTTGCAGAAGGTGGACCTGTTGTTACCTCCCCCCTCCCTTGCAACCTTTTCTTCAGTGGGATTCCAGTGGCTGGCAGGATAGCTGAGCACCATTGCCCTCCTGACCCCAACCCAGGAGAAGGCTGGACAGTAGGGGCGGAGCAGAGTGAAGCTTCAGGATCATGGCATCAGGATCCTGCCTGGCTTTGGTTCAAGTTAGGCTCATGTGTGGGCCCAGAAGGTGGCAAGTGGCAGCCCTAGTACAACTGGCACTGCATTAGTGTCTTTTGCACACACCAGTGAGTGTGTGAAGCTGCCTTAGTCCTTGGGTCAATGGAAGCCAGTCTGGTTTGTTCCAGACTTCTCCAGCTACGTTCCTGCTGGAGATTCTACACCATGACAGTGGAACTTACTACGTGAGGAAGTTGCAGGCTCTCTCTTGCTGGAGACATTCAGCCCTCTGAGTGGGGTGGTGTCCTGCCGCAGCAGGGGGTTGGACTCGATGGGCTTCTGGCCCCTTCCAACTCTGCTATTCTATAATCATCCCCAGCCGTTGATCTTGTTGGCTGGGGCTCACAAGAGCTGCAGTCCAGGACTTCTGGAGGGCGCTGCAGTGGGGGAAGACTGGTCCGTTTTGACTAGTTATAATAATAATAATAATAATAATAATAATAATAATAATAATAATAATAATCTCCAAAGCCTTGGGCAGGGCATTCCTTCCTAGCACTGCTACCAGTAGTGTCCAGCAACTGAATGCGGAGCCCATGTGCAAAAAGGTATGCCTTGTGATGACGCAAAATCAGCATGATCATTAAATTCCTTTTATAAAACCAAATAAAGGAATAGCCCACACAACAAACTTCCTGGCCGTGGTGCAGTGATGAGTAACATTCTAATTGGGATTTAAGTTTTATTCAGTGCTTTGGCTTTTGGGCAGTGTAGAAATTAGCATGGTTAGCAATAAAAATAAGTAATACATTGAGTAAAACCAGTAAAACAAATTGAGGGACAAAATTATGCAAAACCAATCAACAGGTTATAGTTCTAAGCCTAGGCAAAACAGAGAGGACTTAGCTGGTTTTTGGAAGTTAGCCAGTTACAGGGCTCAGTGCATCTCTCACAGGTGGGTTTCCTGCTTTGTGGCATAGCTGCCGAGAAGGCCCTGTTCCCGGTAAAGCCATTCTAGCATTGCTATGAGATGGAGCCCTGAGCAGGGCCTCTCTCTGAGATCTCAAAGCTCAGAGTCTGGATGGATGGATGGATTCACATGGGGAAAGGTATTCCGAAACCTGGCTGCTATTGTGTTTTTAACCCCTTTCTCCCTCCCCCCTCCCCCAATCATATTTAGTAACACTTTTGTTCTGGAATACTGTGGTGAAGTGTTGGATCACAAAGAGTTCAAAACACGAGTAAAAGAGTATGCCAGAAGTAAGAACATCCATTACTACTTCATGGCACTGAAGAATGATGAGGTGAGTGTGAGCTTTCTCTGTAGAACGGGAATAGCAGCAACTGACATGGTTGTTAACATGAGTTAATGAGATACAGAAATGAAGTTTCCAGTGATTGAGGGTTGGCAATGGGATAAACTAAAAATATTTTATTTAAAAAACATTTTCAGTGAAAAGAAATTGGCACAGAATTAAACATAGCATTTCCTTTCTCCCATCTTCATCTTTGTATCATGCATTCCTAACAATTACTCTAAAAGCCACTTGTAACACAAGCTGTTCTCTCTCTCTTGCTTGCTTGCTTGCGCGCGCGCGCACGCGCGCTCTCTCTCTCTCTCTCTCTCTCTCTCTCTCTCTCTCTCTCTCTCTCTCGTTAAATTCTTTGTCCAAGTACTTATAACAGATTATTCATAAATATATTTTTTCTGTTTATCTCACAGCTCTTACAATAGTTTTTCCATAAAAACTATTTTCCATAAAAAAGTCCCACAGCTTTTCCTGAGGGACTTGTGATCCTTTTGACCATGGACTAATAACCCTTAGACAATCTGAATATGCGTAATCATTTATTTGGAGAGCCAAATAAATAAATGGTTAAGAGTGCAGGACTGGGACTCAGGCAACCTGGGTTCGAGTCCCTGCTCTGCCATGGAGCCAATTGGGTGACTTTGGGCCAGTCACAGACTCTCAGCCCTACCTGCCTCACAGGGCTGTTGTGAGGATAAGATTGGGAGCAGCAGGAGAACAATAATATAAGTTGCATTGAGCTTGTTGGAAAAAGCGAGATATAAATCTAGTTAAATATTTCAGAAGCGTATATAGCATTTTCTTCATTGTAAGGTGGGGAAGTTCTGTCTGAAAGAAGATTATGTCTTTAATGGTTTGCATCTGAAACAGACTGAACACTCAGATATTTTAATTTTCTTTTCAGATAATAGATGCCACCCAGAAGGGAAACTGCTCTCGATTTATGAACCACAGCTGTGAGCCAAACTGTGAGACTCAGAAGGTGAGTTGCAGGAAGAAGCTCTCACCGTTTCCTGCTTGGTGTGGGCTTAAAGAAAGATTCGTGTATTCCTACCGCTGTGGTACCATAGGACATTTTGTATTTGTTGGTGGACACCAAGATTTAAAAGGATTTTAACTAGCCCAACCACTGGGTAGGGTGAGAGCATGCTAAGCATCATGCACACCGCATGGGGAATTCAGGCAACATCCACGTTAGGGGCCAAAGTATGCAAATTGGCCCTCAGTTTTAAAGCTTAAGCAGCTGGAGCGAAGGTCAGATGTCCTCTGTTTCTGGTATTGATTTATTCTTGGCAATTTTAAAACAAGCTGGCTGTAAAAATGGATGATGTAGGAACCAACACATGTGGCCCAACATCCAGTGGGCTTAGGTCATTCGATATTAATCTTACTAATGTCTCCTGGCCATCACATCTCTGATAACTAGGGGCATAGCTTTTCCGGCAGAGGCTTCAGCAGTCTGCCCGATACTCTGCTACTGAGGGGGGAATTATTCTGCCCAGCATGATTGCCTAGAATTGAAACTCCTGCGTGATGGTAGGAGGTGTGTGGCTTACAGGGTGTAACGTATTTGGACAAATGCTCTGATAAAGAGGAAAGTCTTAGAACTTCTCCCTACTGTCATGACTAAGACGTTAAAACCAAGCAGGTATGAACTTCAGCATTCGTGAAGATTTTACGCAAACGGCTTTGCTCTTCCAAGGGACAGTGTACCCAAAACACAGTCACCGTTTTGTGTTTTAGAATGTTGTGTTTTGCCTTTGGGGTGGCGGGGTCGGTTACTCAATCTTTTAGCTAGATAGTGGGAAGAGAGAATGCTAGGAAGAGGGACAAAAGAAATTCCAGGCAGAAAAACGCTGCTGACGGAAAAGCGCTTTACGCGTCTAAAGGAGCAGAAGCAATATGTTCTGTCATGTGGACAGGCAGAGATGTTTTGGAGGCTGTAGTACCGTTGGACAGAGAGGGCAAAAGAGTCAGCGGTGTGTGTGTGCTGAATATTTATTTATTTATTTATTTATTTATTTATTTATTTATTTATTAAAACCTTTTTTTTTATGCCGCCCCATTTGCCGAAGCCTCGGGGCGGCTTACAACACTAAGTTAAAGTAATTATAATATAAATCAAAAATATAAACATTAAATTAAAAATACAAAAATACAGTATAAAATAAGCCGCCCTGGCCAGATAAAATCCAATAATATTAACAGTTAAAATGCCGCTTGAATAAATTTTCCCATGTTTGTTAGGTCAAAACATTAATTTGAAGTAACAGTCACGATCTGAATGCAGAAATTGGCTGCTTGAGCAACATGGCTTCTAGCAGGAAACACCTAGGATACACAATACGAAGGCAACAGTTGTCCTGTTTGTCCTCAGCATGTGGTGATGCATATTTGATCTGATCCAGAAAGTTCTTAGGAGAAAATAGAAGTTACTTTAGATGCAAAAACAGCACAGGCATTCCAGCAATTTCTGTAGAACTGCAACTGATCTGAGTTTTACATGGGTAAAGCAGTGTACCATGGTTCGAATGATGCCTCAGTGATTGGTAAGCTGGAAATGCACTTTTAGCATCTGCTGCTTTTGAGCTGGATGCCATGAATTCCTGACCCTGCAATTCCAACAAAACCGGATCTGTGTTTACTGCTGGGTTCTCTTGATCTAGAGATCATTATGCTGATGCCAAGTTTGTTGCATATACAGAGCAATTTGTAGTATATGTAAGCTTCAAAAATCATATATGATTATGCGTATTAAACATCCTGTACACTTTTTGGTCTATCCTATTTAGTGGACAGTGAATGGACAGCTAAGGGTTGGCTTTTTTACCACAAAGCTAGTCCCGTCGGGCTCAGAACTAACATTTGACTACCAGTTCCAGAGATATGGGTAAGTGTTGATGTTACGCTTGTTTCATAGTTGTGAAGTAGTCACTGTTGGCAAAAGGGCAAGTCAAGGGTTCTAGTGCAGCATCGACACAAGTCCATCTTTTTGGAACTAGAAAGCCAAGCCTTCCATCGTTCATGCTCTTACTTGTGGAAGAAAAAATATCTGTTGTTTTCCACCTTTTAGCTAAGTATTCAGAGTAACTTAAAATGAAATTTTGAAAACACCAGTAGATAGTATCTGTTACAGAACAGCATGTACTCCTAATCCTGAACTGTCACGGACATTGGACAAAGTAGAATCTTTCTGTCTCTTCCTGCATGCTCCTTTACCATAGAGAAGGAAAATGTTTTCTTTTTTTAAAAAGAGAACAAAGGCAAACTCTGGGATATATTGACTTCCTTTACAGTTATTGGATTTTGGACACTTTGATTTTATATTATAAGCTGGCCTAAGGAATTTTTGTCGCAGGTCGATCTATACATGCTGTAAATAAATACATAATTAAGGTTCTTGTTCTGAATAAATTCCATGTTAGCTAAAGTTTACCTCCATCCATGGGCCTAGTTTCTAGAATAATTAACTTCCACTTGCACTATCTAAAACTTTTTGATAGTAGAGTAGAGTAGTATAGTACTGAAATTTCATAAATCCTTTAAAATTTGATGGTAGCTATTTTAAGAAACAAGGCATAAGATTAGAATAAAATCCAACAAAAGGCCTACTTAGAACAGACATGGGATTTATGTTAGTCATATTTAGCTTAACTCCTGTCTATTTCAGTAGGTCTTCTCTGAATAGCCCTTACATTGGACTTTACCCATTTGTAGATGATATAGAATACACTTTGTGGCCATCCTGTTGCATAAACAACTACAGGGCACTTAGCAAATTCTTTATACCTGGAAACAGCAGGAAAATACTGAAACATTTTGGGAAAAAAAGAACTTGATGGTAGAAATAAAGTATCAGAGGGAAGGAGGATAGGAGGTCAGCTCATGCAAATATTTGGCACTTGTTCTGTCTGTAATAATGTCTGTTGTGCTATAAGATGGACTGCATGGGTAAAGCAATTTTTAAAAAAGTATCATATCTGCTGGTTTATTTATTTATCACATTTCTATACCGCCCCATAGTGCATTGGGCTCTTTGGAAGGTTTACAATTTTAAAAACACAAAGCAACAGTACAATAATATTTAAATAAACAAAAACCATAAAACCAACATTCAAACAACGTGCAGCAATTAAAATATAAATCAATGCACAGCATAGCAGCAAATATAATAAAAACAGGATTAAACCGGATTGTTGGGGTCCCACTCTAGCAACCATAATGTAGTCTGCTAAAAGCAGGTTTGCTTCATTCTGGCAGTGCGGAGGAGGCAACATCTTGTGCAACCAGTTTGCAAGGACTGCCCCAGGTATCGTTTCCTCTGTCCTTTCATGTACATGAGGGCAAAAGAAGGAATATGCAGATGTGCCCCTTTTCACAGAGAGCCTGGACTTTATTTGGAAGGGCTGCAGATTCACACTAAACGCTTCTTTAATCAGACATTCCAAGGCATGAGTGGTGAGAACAAAAGCTATTAAAAGTGCCCAAGTTGAGCACCGAAGAGTGTAATTTGGCCAAGAGCATTGTTACACCACGCTCCTTGTCCTTCCTCTGGAGTTAAGCTGGCAAGGGAAGCTTTTAATACGGGTTTCTGAAGGCAAATGTTTAAGGGCCGTGTTGGCTGTTGTGATGAAAACAGCAGTCCGATCATGCATACACAGCCCTCCTGGAAATCCTGCCCTCTGTCATGTTGTGATCTGTGTGTATTTTGCATAGCAAAGAAGCGCAGAAGTGTTTCTGTGGCTCTGCCAACTGCCGGGGCTACCTGGGTGGAGAGAACAGGGTCAGCATCAGAGCGGCAGGAGGCAAGATGAAGAAGGAGCGGTCTCGTAAGAAAGATTCCGTAAGTATGGGGGGGCCGGGAAGCAGGTTTCGCCTTCGTGCTCCGCTGCAGTGGGCCCTTGGTGCGGGGACTGGCCTCTCGTGTTCCTTGATGGGACCTCTCCAAAAGCCCAGAGGTGGGTCAGCTACCCTGTGCTGGTGTCAGGCAGACATTCCAAACTTACCAGTCCACCAAGCTGTAACTGCCATGCAACAGAATTTGGACCAGCAGAAAGGCAGTGGTATCCTGTGCAAGGCAAGTCGGAACCATCAGCGAAGAGCCAGTAGAATTGTGTGGTTTTGGGGCCTTTGGCCACTCCCAGAATACTTGGCTGAGGTCTGGTGTCCATGCCGCCATTTCAGTAAGGCCTCCTGCTTCACAGCAGGCAGGTCTGTCCTGTGCCAAGGTTGCCACCTCTGTTGCTGAGCTTGGGTTGCCACGCAAGAAACCCATATAATGTGAAATATTTTAGTTTGTACATAAAAGCAATCACCAGAGAACAACAGTCATCGTGAAAATGTAAGATGAAAATGAGATATAATTTTCCTTTGGATATTAATTCATCCAAATTAAATCCAGGCAATTTTGTATGGGGATTAAATCTGCGGCATTGCCTGCAGAATTACCAGGCTTGAAAATCACCTAGCATTCTGCAGCTGGAACCCCACTGCCCTCACCCCCCTATCCACACAAATAGCCAAAAATTCTGAGCAATTTAGTCTTGTATGAAAAGGGCACCTTTTTATTGCTTGGCTGTAAAAATATATGTAGCTGAATAAATGTGCTTCTGTGCATTAGAAAGTTTTACGTATCCTGTCAACTCTGGAGTAGTTTTAAGAAAGACATTGTTAGAGAATCTCAAGCTGCTTTGGAAGTCAAGCTTCCAGGTTTATTAGAAAGTGTTTCTTGTGTATAATACTAGAATAAAATTTTTGAAAATAAGACATAAACATTTGCTTTTCTCTCTCCATCCCTTTATTGTAGACTTACTGTTTTGTTTCAGATAAATTATCTCTATATTATCCTTAGAACTAGTTATGATTATATACAAGTTAATACTTGTTTCTTACTAGTGCCATGTATCATTTCTTACACACATCATATTCATAAATAAAGTTTCTTTAGGATGAAGATGAGGTTGCCTCCTGCTTCCTATGTATCTGATCTGGCTGCTGTTTCTGTGCTACAGGTCCAGTGTGATCTAGTCCAGACCCTTTATCACTGGGGAAAAAAACTGCACCAAATGCCAGTCCGTGCTTATGAAGCCTGCCTTAGGGGGCGGGAGCACCTGTAGTTTGTACAACTTTCCCTTTCATTTTCATAGGTGGATGGGGAGTTGGAGGCTCTCTTGGAGAACGGAGAAGGGCTCTCAGATAAAAACCAAGTTCTCAGCTTGTCCCGCCTCATGGTGCGCATTGAGACTCTGGAGCAAAAACTCACCTGCCTCAAACTCATACAGGTGTGTCGATCTCCTCCTTTTACTGGGTTGGTGGGGGATGGGTGCAAGAGAAGTTAAATCGAATGAATTTTTCATCGTTTGTGAGGATGAGAGGTTTTTGTGAAAACAAAATGAGAAATGGGGTATGGTTGGATCAGGATGTGACTCAATGGAGACTGAACCTGGCAGTATAACATTGCCAAATTTCAAATGGCTGCTGGACCACCCTGAAAACGGGGGTGTGCTGCCCAGGCTCTTGGCACCCAAAGGACCATGTAGCTACAGCAAAAAGCTGCATAAAAGTGGGTGGGGGGAGGGTCCTGTGGTGTGGAAGCAGGAGAAAAACAGTCTTCCAGGCTACTGCGTGGCATAGAAATGTAATAATAATAATAATAATAATAATAATAATAATAATAATAATAATAATATGCTAAGCAGCCACAGTTCATTCCTGGAGCACGTGTTTCGCATGCAGTAGAGGGCAGGCTGCTTTCCTGACATCCAGTTAAAATGATCAGGTAGCAAGAAGAAAGCTGCCTGAGACCCCGAAGAGCAGCTGCCAGATGGAGACAACCATTTTGGGTTAGGTGGCTTTCTGTGTTCTCTCTTTTTTTCCCATCAAAAGCAGCTGAGGAAATGTTTCCTAGCAGCTGCTAGAATGATTATCACATTAAAACAGTCAGAGCCGACTCCTGCCTCTCTTGTGCTATGCTAGTCAGAGCTGTCTGATTCTCGTTTTGAAGTTGGCAGTGCCAGTGAAAGGAAGGCTGAAAAAGAAATGAAACCTCTTGACACAAATTGAACGGACTTCAGCCATCGTTGGCCTGATCAGTATGAAAAGCATTTTACATAGGGAGCCGGATCCATTTGATTTGCTTGGTTGTTTTGTATGTTAGACTTGTTGGGTTATGTGATGACTGTAAAGACTGTATTTCTGCATAAATTATTAAATCATACGGTTGCTTTGAAAATGTGGCCCTGTTCAAAATCTTGGCTGTCTGGCCGGCTTTCTGCTTGCTTGCTTTCCTTCTTTCCTTCCTTCCTTCCGTCCTTCCTTTCTGTTTTTTTTTTAAACCTCTCTGGCAAATTCCTGCAAGAGTAGCCATGTTAGTCTTTAAGAATAGAAACAGAAGAAAAGAGTCCTATGGCCCATTAAAGACTTGTGAAATGGCTGTGCTTAAGTTTTCTTGAACGAGAGCCTACTTCTTCAAATGCATGAAGTGTTATCTTTTTTTGCACATTTGCACTTGTGTATATCTGCTGAGTAAGAACTGTAAACAGTGGCCATGAAATCCAAAAGATACTCTGAAAAAAGGCAGTGAAACACAAGAGATAGTCCTCCAGTGACTATGTAATACTACCCAATTTGCTTTTCATTCACTTTATCTGATGCATCCTCTAAAATTAATCTCCAGCTTTGTTTATACAAATCTTAAAGGCTGCCACATTTTTCTTCTGCCCTCTGCCTTTCAGTTGATTTGTAAGTTCTGCTCAGCACTGGAGACAGTTCTGAATAACAGCTGGCTTTCTTGTCAATCAAGGAGGAACACCCACTGCCCTTTTGTACCACTAGCCTTACTGTGGCCTGGAATATGTCTTACACCCAGTGCAATTTAAGCAAATTTCATCTGGACTGCCACTGCTCCATTTTAAGCAAGTTTCAAATTGTAGGCTTTGGGGCTTTCCCATTATACACCGTTCTCTCCTGCTTTTGTTGATTCTAAGAGAGGTATTTACTGCCACTTTATGTGCTTGCCTTGTATACATTGGAGCTTTCTGTAGAAATGTCAGCTCTCCTGCCTTTCATAGCCTTTTGCTGCACAGTTTATAGTTTTCTTTTTCTTACGTACCTGTCTGTGTGTGTGTGTGTGTGTGTGTGTGTGTGTTTATGTATGTGCCAACTAACACTAATTTGCTGAAGGCAGCCCCTATGCCACCAGAACCCTCCTAACCTTTAAGGAGCCGCAAGACTCTCTTTCTGTTTCAGTTTGTTTAACGTAAAGGGTTTCCTTATTGCATCCTTTTTCCGGCTTTTGCTGTTCCAAAGATTTGTTTTTCTTTAAATGCTGAGAGAATCCTTGCCCAGTTCTAGCAGCACAGAAAGAGCTGGCAGCGGGCATCCCCATGCCTTCATATCAGAAATACATGTAGGTGTGAACATAGATGTGAAGGGCTCAGTCCAGGCAGCCGAGTGAAGGCAGTGCTTGCCCCTGTCTCCACTCGCTGTCAGGCATCTTAAAGAGCAGCCCAGCCTTCCTAGAACCCTCAAATAACCTTTTAATATAATTGTTCTGACTGGCTGCCATCATCTTTGACTAAGGAACTCCTCAAAATTTTCCTTACCAAACTGATTATTGGGTTGCTACATTTATTTAGATAACTGAAAGGGTAAAGTTTTACAACATTTGTGAGTGTAAGTAGTGGTGCCTTTTTACACACGGTGGTGGAGTAACTTATTCAGGGCCACGGAAGGAGGCTTCCCAAGTTCAAGTTAAGGTATCAGTTTTCCTGCATCGAAACCCTCAGCCCTTCAGAGAAATAACTTTCTTATTGCTGACTGAACTTTTTAGAACTCCTGGTGGTGATGCCTAGTGGTGAATACTGTATTGTAGCTCAGTTTTGGCTTGTTTGCTCCGTATATATGAGTGATCGTGTTTAGGGTTGATTCTGTTTGCTTGCAATACCGGTGGGGAAGTCACTGAATGCTCTCTCAGTCACTGTCCACTTTCTTGCGTTTTTGTTTCAGAATACTCATTCACAGGCCTGCCTGAAGTCCTTCTTGGAATGTCACGGTTTGTCCCTTCTCTGGATTTGGATGGCAGAGCTTGGTGATGGCAGGGGAAATACAGCCAACAACCTGAAGCTCCAGTTGGAGGTCAGTGAGCGTGTGAGGATGACTGTGGTGCTGTGTAGCGAAGTTGCTTAAAAAACGTGGTTATGAGCGTGACCTGACTGGCACTGGCCTCCTTTGGGTTCTTTTTGCTCAGAGTAATTGATTCTGAAATAATTAGCCATTCCGAGAGCCTTGGGAGCTTTCCAGGAATGCCTGTTGGAGGGTTCAGAAGGCACAGGCTCTTCCTACTTGGCCGGGTCTGCTTTCCCCCCTTTTTCAGTGCTGCTCCTGCCTGAGTAATCCCAGCACTGCACTGCTTGTTGAGCAAGATCGTTCGGGAGCAGTTAGCCTTTGAGAAAAAAGCAGAACATCGCAGAATAAATTTTGCAAATAAAATAGGAAATTTCTCCTAATGCCCGTTAAATCTCTGAATGGGTTACTTGGGAGGAGTGGGAGGTTAAAGATCCTCCCAACATCTCTAACTGATTCAGTGGGCAGAAAGGGGAGGATTAAACCTCCCCATTCCAGAACATTGGAAAAGAGATGCGGGATGGGGGAGTTTGTGTATGTGTGCACTCACTCATTCATTCATAACATTTGTATGCTGCCCAATTGTGCCACAGCGCCTCTGGGTGGCTCACAGTCACAAGATAAAACACAATAAAAACCAACTACAACATATTAAAATACAGTATCAGTAGAATACGCATTAGAATACATGTGGCCCCATCTGGCTGCTCATCCCTGTGAATAGCCCTCGGATCCAGTCAGGTTACCCAGCCCGGTCCTTTGTATCTTGCACGTAGGCTGTGCCAAGTTAGAGACGTCACTCCTGATAAGCAGCCTTCATCTGCTTCATATTGGTCCCGTGGTCGTATGTCTCCGAGTAGACGTGGCATCATACAAGCAAGCCGTAACAGTTGTCCCTCTGTCATTTCACATGCTTGTTTGACCATTAACCTTTGTAGGGGAAAAATCCTGATCCGGTGTTAGAAATTTCAAACCTGTTTCAGGGACACTCAGGCCCAATTCAGGGTATTCGCCGAACCATGATTCATTTGAGGGTTGGGGACAGGCTGCAGGACTGAGCTCCTCCTCCCCCTCCCCTTGCATGTGGCACCATTTGGCACCCAAGTGGGGTTAGCCCTTGCAAGTCTGGGAGGAGATGGCTTAAAAGCAGCTTCGGACTCCAGGTGAGAGTGGCTACCGCTGCCCACCAGTCGTTATGATCGCTCATTGCTTCGGATATCAGTGGTGATAGAGAACACAAGTCAGAGCGCACTGTGGGAGTCGAGTCCTGCGTGTGAGCGTCCCACTGGCCATTGAGAGAACCAAATGCTGGACTTGTTTCTTTGTTTGATTCGGCAGGGCACTTAGGTATGCGCTACTCATATTGCTACATCGCAATAGCGAATTATGGCTAGAGCTAAATGAAAAAGACTGGGAGAGAAGAAGTGGGGAAGAGCATACTAAGTAAAGCGTGTATTGATTGCAAGTTTTGCAGGGCCTGTCGCCCTGCAACCAAGTCAACAATACTGGAAACTAACAGTCGGCATTTCCTATTTTATGATCAGATTATAAAGACTTTGGAGCTTTTGCCTATTCCTAACAAAAACATGTTGGAGGAAAGTAAAGTACTTCCAATAATCCAGCGCTGGGCCCAGACCAAGTCAGCTATTCCACACTTCAGTGAAGGGGATGGATATTCCAGTGAGAACACCTCGCGGGCTCACACACCACTCAATACTCCGGATCCTTCCACTAAGCCCAACACCGAGGGTGAAACAGACACACCTAAAAAGCTTGCTTTTCGGAGGCTCAAAATCATAAGCGAAAACAGTATGGACAGTGCCATCTCGGACAGTACCAGTGAGATGGAGCTGAAGGAGGGCAAAGAGGAACTGGAGCCTCCAGACGGTGCCCCTGCAGAGGCCGTGGAGGAGCAGCCCCTGCAGCCAGAGCCAGCCAAGAATGCGGCTGTGGAGGTCTCCGCAGACCCCCGCAAATCCCAGGCTGCTGAGCCGGAGGTTGAGCCTGAAGCAGAGATGAAAGAGAGCAGCATCATGAAGCTGGAGGAGCCTATTGCTGTGGAAACGCCTTCTCAGGACGAAGAGGAGGGTGTGTCGGATGTGGAGAGCGAGAGGAGTCAAGAGCCGGTGGATAAGTTAGTGGATGTGAGCGATTTGGCCAGCAAGCTTCTGGACTGCTGGAAGGACCTAAAAGTAAGTGGATTATTGTGTAGCAGTTGCTTTTCCCAGTCAACTCAGGAAGCAGTGCGGTTTTCTCACAGTTCACCAGCTTATCCGAGCAGTGTGTTTGCATAGGCCAAGTTAGTGCAGATTCCTACCTTGATTTAGGAAGATGGGTCCTTTTCAGCGTATGATAGGCCAAAAATAGAAAACATTTCAGGTGCTTGCAGAGAGAAAGCTTAGCTGCTTCTTTGTATCCTGTTCACCTTCCGTGTTCTCTCCCATCCCTTGCCAAATCACTTTGAGCTACCAGAAAAGAGCAAACCATGGAAAACGAACACATCAGGCAAAACAAATGTGACGAAAATTGCATCATCTGTTTACAGAGCTGAATTTTGGTGCCCTGTTCAGTAACATTTAGATTCAGGTTGTGATGGCAGGATTTGTAATCCCCATTGCAAACAAGCCAAAAGTTATCTCTTGAGAAAATAATACGTCCAGAAGTTTTCTGTACCTGTTCTATTTTCCCTTTTCAAACAAACATTTCTGCATGTTGCTGCCAATCATTTGGTGCAACGTTGACCAAAGAAAAATACTTCAACTTTGTAAAGAGAGGGATCTTGTGGAATCAAAGTTATATTGATCATCTTGACAGTCTTAAAATTTTTGATGTGCATTTTCAACAACAGTTTAGTGACAAGTTAGTAAGCTGCTATCCATGAATAAAATGGTCAACAGTTTCTTCTGCTAAAATCATAATGTGTAACAACAGTTTGAGTCCACTTGGCAACCTGAATACCACTTGTCCTGAAAAATGTAGGCCGTCTGCTCTGAGGCATTTGAGGAATGCTGCTGTCCTGCTTGCTTTTGAAGGAAGTGAGCCTGGAAATGAACATGCTACTCAAGTTGTGTGTGATACTTTGCTGTCTTACATATTAGTCTAGCGTGACAGGGTGGGGGTGGCAGTATCCAAGAGAAAGGGCAGGATGCAGCGAACCCAGTTCATGCCTCTCATCTCACGGGGCAAAAGATCCAGACCCACCAGCCCCTCCTCCCTTTCATGGCATCACTTGCTGCACTAAAAAATGGGAGCAGAGTTGCTGCTTATCCAGTCCATTTCACCCTTTTTCCTTGGTGGGGATTCTTTATTGCCAGTTCACTCTTCCTGTAAGGAGATGTGTGAGTAGTTTGGTGGAACCAGTGTGTGCCTTGGGACTCGGAAAGGCAAATCAGATCCCCAAATCAGGTACTAGAGATTCTGTAGGAGGCTGAAGTTGTATAAGCCAGTATCCTGTTTCTTAAAGTCGAAAGTCTGACTTGAGAATTAATTCTAAGGGAAGGTACTAAACACTTGTGTGCCTACAATTTAGGACTGAGACAGTTCTGAAATAGGCATAATTCCTTTTCCCTACATCTGAAGATAAGTTTATTTAGGTTATCAAGTGAGGCAAATGTAAAAAGGTGCGCAGTTGCCTTTCCAAAAAGCACATTGCTTGCCCCACGAAAGAAGCACTTTAGCCTCTCTGTTTTACATGTATGCGACTAGATCAGGAGGAGGAGCGGCTCAAATGAGGTAGAGGGTTTTTTTACTAGTTCTGTGGTTCTCAGAATTTCAGCTATAGTTGCAGAACATGTGCAATGCGAAAATAGGGACTCCGTAAGCCTGCTGATGTAGTTAATATATAAAATAATGTGCTAGACTTCCAAATATCTGTAGAAATGTAAATGTGCATATTTTGCTACTTTCCAGTTTAGATGATGTGCATTGTATGTTGCAGCTTGAATGGACATCTTTCTTTGGCTTTGCTTGCGAGCATGGTTTTTCTACCCTGAAAGAGAAGAGAGCAGGCCTTGAGTTCACATTTGTCCTGTCCCCAGATATATGGCCTAACAGAACAGTAGTAGCTTCCCTGTACCCAGGAGCTTCCTGAACCTGCTTTCCATGGCTGAACTGACATAGAAGGTTGATAAATCAGTTCATGGAGCTGCCAGGTATAGCTGCCAGATGTACCTGGTACATGTTTCTTTCGATGCAGGGAGAAGATATATGTGAGCCTGAGGCTTGCTCTCTCTTGCTCATGCAAGGTAGAAAAATGTTTCTGCTTGAGTTTCATCTGTGCATTATTTTAATCCCCATGTTGTCAGTCTGTGCTCCAGTGCTGAGTGTTGAAAGGGAAAACTCAAACTCTAATCCCCTGCCCCTCCAAAAAAAAGAGCAGTTTAGCTGCATCCCACTTGGAGGATTCATGGAGGAACGGGGTTAAGTACGAAAGAATAAATTTCTTCCTGGACAATATCATTTTTCCAGCTCTTGGGATAGTTCTTGCTCAAGAAGCAAGTTGCTCAGAACCGGTCAGCTGTGGAATCATTATCCATCAGAAGTTACTGTTTCCAGTTTTGCAGCCTTCCCTTTTTACTGTCACATAGTCACTCATTTTGAAAGCTAGTACATGATTAAAGTATTGATCTTGGATATATGGATCTCCTAGGCAGAATTTCTGATCTGGATACCCAGTGCAACAACACCCGTGTATCTGCCTGTCATCCATGTATCTGAAATTAGCCCTGGCCCTCCTTCCTTACGTATTTCAGAGCAGAAGAATGCCTTTTAGCTTCTTGTGTTTGGAGCTACCATAATGACACACAGAATATTATCTGTCCTGCACGTCATCACGATACCAAGAGTTAGCTGCTTCTGTCTGACATTCCCAATACTGTGTATTGAACTTGGCTATTTGAGCTCAGTGCTTTGAAAATGCTGGAAAGAATTTTAAGCTGCAGTTCCCCATAAACGACATACTTTTTACTGCGTAAAAGAATATTTGGGCATGTTGTCTCTGGGATAGACACGTAGCCCTTTTCCCTGTTCCATGACCAAAACTGGAAGAGAGAAGGCAAATGTTTACAGTTTTCAGGGTCTTCCAGCTGCATCTTACAGCTTTGGAGTGCTGGTCATCTGTGTAGTGCTTTGGAAGCATCGGGCGGGAGGGTGTGAAAAGCTTGTAACATAAAGCTGTGTCCTTCCCGACCTCTTAATGATGACCCCCTTGTAGTAATTTCAACCATTTCCATCCAGCTTCTCAGGGCAGCAAGGAGCTTGTTAACATCATCCCCAGCTGACCATGCGTCTCCTTTTCTCAACTCCATTTTCAACTCCGTCCTGAAGAAAGGAGAGAACATAGCGTGCGTACTGTGAAGAAAACAGGAAGATGGTTGGGAAGCTGGATGATGCATGAGAAATATAATAGGTGGAAAAAGAGAGGACAGAGGTGGCTAACTCATTGATGCCGACGTAATTTTGGTGCGTCCATTGCCGGCAATGGATGTCGCTCTGGGAGAGTCCCCCCATTCCTGGCGGGAAAAGATCGAGTGAGCTATTCTTTTTTTCATATATCTCTATATATTCCTCTTCACACAAAAGATGACTGCCACGGCTTGGATTTTCAAGGCCTTTATGGTTGGACGTCTTGAATCCAGGTCAAATATCGACGAGGCAGCCTGCCTCCCACTGAAACACACACAATTCACACATTCAGAAGGGTACGTTTTCAGCACGGGTTTCTGCAGGCATTTCCCGTGCGCTGAGGAAGTGATGCACGTGTCTCCCTGTGCTGAAAACGTACTCTGCGGTGCAGCACTCATTCAACAACACACGACATAATCTTTCTTTAGCTCACATGGCAACCTGGATTTTAGTCAATTTTCCTTTGGAAATAGGAGAGGCAGGTAAGTGTCCCAGGAAAGACTGACGAAATTTCAGCCATTGAAAACGTCAAATATCTCACAGGTATGGTGGCTAATGATTCCACTGCTGGCTTTTTCCCAACATTTGAAAGAAAGAGCTGGTGCACATTATGGGCATAGAGTGTGGAGGGTATTCACTTCTTCTGCTGGAGGATTTTACCACGTCACAAAATAAATGTCACTCAAGCAAGTTTCATCTATAAATAGGCAGCAAATGGTAATTACATGGTTAGGTGGTTCTAATTTTTATTTTCTGTTGAGAATTTGAAATAGTTTCAATATGGTCAGGATTAGGTTAGCCCCTGCATGAATTTATCCTAATATTTCTTTGGGGCTAGTTTCATGCTATGTGTGTATGCTAAGGTGAAATACTTGACTTGTGAATGAAGTCAAACGGGTAGCAGTTGCAGCCTCTTTGGAGGGTGGGGATTTCTTTGAGCATCTGTTGGAGTAGCTTACTTTCCCTTGGATTGGAAAAATAAAGTAGAATTCTTGACCTCTTTTAGACCCTTCCTTGGATTAAGGCTTGGCTTTAGGTACCCCAGTTCTGTCAGAAGCTTAGAGGCAAGGTCTGTAAACCACAGTATGGTTTTGTGGCTAGTCAGGGCTCTCTGCTCTTTCTCCTCCCCACCATTTTTGCTGTTCTGCTGTGCACCCTTTATATTCCCTTTTCTGAACTGGCCTTTCCCCTTTGTCGTTGCCTTCATTTGACTGATACAGCATTTGCCTCCCAGCTGTTAGTTGCTCTCCATTCAGTACAGGATGCTGCGTAGTAGTGGTCAGAGGAAAGATAGGTGAACAATCCCACACGGTGCTATTTGCTATGAAGAGCAGCTTCTTAAGGAAAGCCACTGCAGGGCGCTGCTTTATGGCCAGATCTCAAGCCATTTCCTGCCTGAAGGTTCTGGTGCTCCATTTCTCACTGTGATCACTTCACTGTGTGTGGGCATCGCAGTGGTCATAGCATGGGCTTCAGTTTGGGGCTCTCTGATTCAATTACTAACAGCCTTTTTGCTGTGGAATCCGCATTTCTAGGTTAAAAGTAGTTGTTTTGTGACACTTTTATTTATAGAACGTGGCAGTTTGCATGGATTTCAGATATTGCAGTACGTCACAAGCGCTAGAACTTCTTAAAAATCAGTACATGTCTGTTAGGTAGCAAGGAGGAACAGGCTTCAGAATGTGATCCCAGTATTTTAAGGCCCAGTGTGTGCACACACACATATACGGAGTGATAAATTAACTGTCTTGGTACAGCTATTGGAATCAAATGTTTCTGGTGTTACTTTCTGTGCCTTCTAGTGGGTCAAGTGTTCAGCATTTTTACAGAATTTAGTTTGGATAATTAGATGCTTTCATACCTTCTTAGGTGTAGCAGTAGCTACAGGTGTGCTGTTAGTCTCAGATCTGAACAACATAAAGAAAACAGCAGCAAGTTAAACAAAATGGCATAGAGTGAATCCATAGGCTATTCCCTTGAGCAGCCTGTCCAAGATCATGGGACACGGAGTTCCTTTTCCCATATTTGTGTGGACAAACAAATGCCTGCATTGAGCTGTGCATGTTGTGTTTCTGTTTTGTGTTTTAAACTAAGAACTAGTGTCTAGCTCCTTCCTACTAACGTTGCTTGTGCCAGCAGTGATAAGTTCTTTGTAGTTCATGGTACAAGCCAATTGAATTAGAGGATGTTGGCTAAAATTTAAATGAACCCTAATTCCTGGAGCAATTAGAGAGAGTATATTGAGCATGTTTGAGGCATTGAGGAAGAAAATGCAGGTAAAACAAAGGGAGGCTTCGGCGAATGGGGCGTCATAAAAATGTTTTAATAAATAAATAAAAATAAAATCCATGCATGTGAGCAGGAGAAGGTGTGGTACACATATCCCCTTAAAATTGTTGGTACACTGACATTGAGAGTTCATTTCGTGGAGGAAGACTATTAGGAATGGTGACCAAGTATATGTAATTTAAGAACATTTAAGTAATGTCAGCCTATTATTTGAAGAGGGCTTTATATTCTCTTCTGTAAATAATTTACCTGAATGCACATACTAACTTTTCATTTTGAAAGGTTCTCTCTAGTGGCATTTTCAGTCTCAGTAGGAAGCTGGCTACTCAGTTGCATTTTTTTTAGAAAGGTTGGCCACAGATAAAAAGACAATAGCTTGAAGCAGCGTTGCCTAATTGTGAGGTTTAATTAGGAGCTTTAAATAAAAGCTGTGGCCATGAGTTCCATAGAGCCAAGCCTCATGGGATAACTCACACATTGTTCCATAACATATGTAGTGGCTGGAAAATCTACAATCATGTGCACATTTTGGAATTACATTAATTAACTACTGTGTCATCTGACCAGCTTGTGTTTTCTACATCCTGAAGTCTCTGCCCTTACTTTGCAAGTCCCAGGAGCTTATAATATAAGGTGCAGTTGGCTTAATTGAGAAGGGAAAGGACAGCCCTCTAGAAGAGGAAAGAGGGTTCCTTTATTTATTTATTTGATTTTTATTCTGTCCCATTAGCCATAAGACTCCCTGGGAGGGTTACAAAGTGAAAAATATACAATTAAAATAGCAGTTAATCTAACAATAAAATAACAATCCAGCAAGTATAGCCACACCATTATAAAATGTCACAGACCCATAATTTATCCAAGGAAAATTATAAAATCACAGCAGCAGGTGCTAATGTACCATTGTAAGGCGATAACCCATTTAAAACCATTAAATTCATCCTAGCAATTAAAATATTGGGGAGAATAAAAAGGTCGTTGCCTGGTGCTGAGAATCATACCAAGAGGGCGCCAGGTGAACTTCTCTGGGGAGCTGGTTCCAAGTCAGGGTGCGACTGCCAAGAAGGCCCATCTCCTTGTAGCCACGCCCCTTATTTCTTGAGGAGGGGGCTCCATAAGAAGGACCTCTGATGATCTAAGGGTGGGCACATTGGGAGAGGAGCTCCTTTAGATACCCTGCCCACAAGCTGTTTAGGGCTTTAAACACAAGTGGTAATGCTTTGGACTGGGATAAGACTTTAACTGGAGATAGCAGAGGACTGGCTTTATATGGTCATATCTGCCAGCCCTCATTAGCAGCCTTGCTGCCTTTTTCTTGACCAACTGAAGTGTCTGGTCTGTCTTCAAGGGAAGAGAGCACTGCAGTAATCGAGGTGAAGGGTTATTGGTGCATGAATGACCATTGCCAGGTTCCGCCTGTTCAGGTATCTGGACATACCTGGACCATATCTCTGACTCTGAAACTCTGCAGATAGTGCCTGGCCATAAGGGTGTAGTCTGGTAAGGTAGAGTGGAACCTGGTTCTCCCTAGAACAGGAGTTCAGAATCTTTTTCCTCCTGAGGGCAGAAATATATTTAGAAGATGTTTGGGGGAGTTCACATTCCAAGGGTGGATAAGCCTAAAGGCAAAATGACTGAGACAAAAAGGTATTTTGAGCTTAAAACTCTTGCTGCCATTAATTAAACCTTAGGTGAGGCATTTCATCATTGTAGAAAAGCTGGGAAACCTCTGTTGCCCAGCGGCTGGGGAGAGGAGTTGGGTCTGATGGAAGAGTCCCTGGCCTGCTGTGCCTCCCCGGAGAGTCATATAAGGTCCCTGTGCCTGAGGTTCTACCCCTGTGCCCCCGAAGGTAGAGGAAAAGTGATTTGGTGCATGGGGATGCAGAGTCTGCCTGTGCATTGTGGCTTCGTGGGTGGAACCTGATGAAGACAAGATTTGAATGAAGCCTAGCCCTTGATTCTCACACCTGAGGTGTAATGCCATCACCCCAAAGAGACTTTGAAGAGGATGAGGGCAGGCCCTGCGTTGGCAGCTGTGTGTGGGCATGCTTGGCTCTTCCTCCCGGGAAAGGGAACAAGGTGGCCTCATCCTTACCATTGTGATTAGGTGGCCCCATGACACAACTGGAAAAAAAATAGTTGGCTGTTATTCATGCAAGGACATTTTTGACTGTGCGGAACTGCCTTCAGTTTGTAACCGCTGATGGGCCAGCATCCTGGGCCTATAGGGTGAATTAAAATCGGGAGAGGTCAGCTTGGGTTACAACAAGAGGGAAATGGCAAGATCTAAGGGACAGTGGCACTATTTCTGTTAGGCTAAGGGCTTTCGGCTTCATTTCTGAAGAGCAGGTCCCATGCTGCATGACAGGCGTATCCTGAGAAGGAGGGGTGTTTGAAAATAATTGGATGGTTGGCAAGGGGGAGCCAAAAGTTGGAAGTTTTTCAATTAATTGGTGTTCTTCCACAGTGAGCTATTTTGGAAACAGTTGACAATAAAGATTAGCATATCGAAATGCATAGCATAGCTTCTGTATTGTAGTTATTTAATACATAAGTCCTACAGAGTGAGGTACAAATTAGTAGGCCAAACTTTTAAAATTTTAAAATAAAGCGAATCCATACTGATCAGTTTAGTGTTGTCCCATTGCAAGGGACTACAGCAGTCTGGCTTAAATTCAGTTCAGAGCAGGTGAGCACCAGAATAGATGGTTCATAGCTGACTTCATCCCCCAAAGAAGCCAGAAGGATTAAAAATGCTGGGGCAGAGCAGTGACGGTGATTCTTTCCCAGCATCCTTCTGTTTTGGCTGCCAGCACTGGTCTAAGATTGCACAAAGTTTCAAATCAAGTGCGTGAGCCAAAGGAGCTCTTTCAGTCTGTGCCATTGATTAGCGCTCTGAATGGTTGCATGCATATGCCAGTGGGAATTTGCCTAGAAAATCCAGCACACTCCTACTTATTTCTAAATGGGGAATTTGTGGAAAATAAGGGGATTAGTTAAAAGAGAAGCAAGGGATCAGAAATGTATTCAGTGGGGGGCAGGGTCAGATCTCTTCAGGAAAGTGATTTTAAAGCCGCTGTAATAGAGTCAAGTAAGATTGGAAAAGGTGCAGCACATGGCCACTGTGGTTAGAATGTCCAAAGTTCTCTTAAAAGTCCAAATAAAGAACAGGACATCATGCAGACTCAAAGAAGCTAAATGAAAGACTGTGATGATGAAGCCAGGACTGACCTCAAGCAGATTTATTTATTTTTCATATACTGCCCAACTGGCAGATGCCCTTGCAGAAGTTTATAATCAGCAACAAAACCCCAAATATTAAAAACCATTTTGATACTTTCATTGTTGTATTATTTTGGTTTTTTATTGCTCAGGGTTTTGTTTATAATTGTAAACTCCTGTGAGGACATCTTTCTGCTGTGATTATCAGTAAAGTTAATGATCCAAGCAACTGATCCTTAGAGGAGATTAGGAGCGTGGCTACCCAAAGAAGGGCTTTCTATGCGGTGGCTCCTCAGTTATGGAATGCGCTTCCCAGAGAGGTTTGCCTGGTGCCAACACTCTATCCCTTTTGGCACCAGGCTAAAAACTCTTTATTTTCCCATTTATTTGATTTAGGTTTTAATGTGGGTTTTATTTTATTGGAATAAATTGGGTGCTGTGCGTTTCATTTTGCGCCACTTTTACTGTAAGACCGTCCCAAGACAGGAGTAATTGGACAGTATATTGAATGAATGATTAAATTCTAAGCTGCTGTGAAGGCATCAGATGGGTCTTCCTGGGGAGGGGACTTCACTTGACCGGGGGCCGCTACAGAGAAGTTCCTTCCCTAGTGGTCACTGATCACACCATTGCAAGCAACTGAACCAAGAGAAGAGCCTCTGAAGATGGTCTTGGCAATTAAGCAGGAAAAGTTACTCCTTCAGGGAGCCACCCTGTGCTGCTGATCTGTGATGTGCATCTTACTAAGACCTTAGCTGAGCAGTCCTGTGCTGTGGGGCAGGAATACTAAAGGCTGACGTCATTAACTTCTGCAAAGCCCTGTTGTGCTCCCGTTGGAAAGGGGCATTTGGCCGGCTTTTCTCGCCCCTGCATTTCCTGGGTTGGTTTTCTTGCTTCCTCCGACTTCCCTGAGATGTGCTTTGTTGTCACGAGAGCCAAATAATCCTCCAGCTTGGGGTAGGGGTGAAGTGCTTCCCAAGCAGGCTGCCCTAGGTGGGATGGAGCCGTCATGGGCTGGGCACTGGCCTCTGAGCAGCTTGTCCCGGGAAGCTGTGATGACAGTCTGCCAGGTCTGAAGAGGTAGCTTTCCATTCTTAGCGCAATTAATGGGCACATGCGCTCATTCTTCCACGGCTGAGCCTTACACTCACTCTGCTCCAATTCCTCTGCTGCGTTCCTTACGTGGAATTGCAGGTTGTAAGCTCCGTGGAGCAGAGACCTCTCTGCTTGTACTTTGTCAAGTGCCGTGCACATTGGTCATGACGTAATGGTCATGGTACAAATTAAAAAAATAAAAACTAGCCCGCTGCGAGACTCTCCAAAGCTGACCTTGTAGACTGCACTGAGTCGCCTTGCGTTCCCAAGGAAACATTGCAGCAGGAAAAGATCTTGTGTTGCTGACACTGTTTCTTCACCATGAAAAGTTTCAGTTGTGTTGCTCTTGCTGGCATTTCTTTCAGCAAGAAATGTCTGTCTGTCCCTCTGTTTTCTTGCAATTTATGGCTGCACTGATACAGATTTGAAAGCTATGCTGTTTGAGAGAGAAACAGCCAAGATAATCATGAGGTCCAGTTGGGAGACTGCTCAGCCTGTACCTAAAGCAACGTCTGCATGTTATTTCTTGATACCCTATGCCCTATTTTTCCCTTTCCTCATTAGTGTCTTGTGAATTAAGTCACTAGATTTTCTCATCTAATTTGATTATTAAAGGCCTCAGACTCTTTTGAAGTCATCACTTTTATTAAATTTCTCATTTGCCCTTTTTCTCTGGGTAGAGACCCAAGCTTTCTCCCCCTTTGTTAAAGCAGAAAAACATTCCATGTAAAACCTAATACTAATTTAACGTTAAATTCAGACTCTTCTCTTACTGCCCTTCATTCCTTGGCTTGCTATGTGCCATCTTTCTGCTAGTTGCAAAGAAAGGACTTAATGTGAGCAGCATTTTCTTGTTGTCTGGAAACTCCACTTGGCCAGTAACTTAGAAATGCTGGTACTGTGCATCTCTTTCTACTCTGTGTCACAGAATGCAGTGTGGACCGGTAGATTCTGAAATGGGCCCAGTGTTGCCTGTAGGTCCAGTTCCATTCCCTGTCACTCCATGAAACCAAAGGCTTCATTCCAGTAATCCGGCAAACAGTGGTTTGGAAGACTGTGACGAAGCCATGCTGCATTTGAATCTTCTCCCTTTTCCCTCCCTCTCTCTTTTCACACATGAGTATTAATTCATGGCTTCCTGATTTAATCAGAGTATTTTTTTCCATTAAGTCTAATCTGGCAGAACATGATGAGAAAAGAAAGAAGTCTGGAAAAGAATTTGCCCAAGCCTCTCAGTCCCCCTAAATGTAGTTCAAGGGGCTATTTAAATAAAGATGGGATATTTGAATGCAGCTGGTCTTTAAATCTCTTTCAGAAAGTGCTCAGGTTTTGATCCCAACAAATTTTGCATTTGTAGGAATTGTATAATCTCCCTGTATCTTCTTGTGGTCCAGAGTTTGGCTAAATTGGCAACTCAGACTGACTTAATTCTTGTGCTGTTTTCATAGGAGGTGTACAGGATCCCAAAGAAAAGTCAAGCAGAAAAAGAGACCAATGGTATGTACTCAAAGTGCCTTTTCAGTTTTGTTAAAGCAGTTTAATAAACAGTTAAAGGTTAAAGGTAAAAGTTTCCCCCATGACATTAAAGTCCAGTCGTGTCTGACTCTAGGGGGCGGTGCTCATCTCCATTTCCTAGCCGAGGGAGCCAGCGTTTGTCCACAGACAGTTTTCGTGGTCATGTGGCCAGCATGACTAAACACCAAGGTGCACAGAACGCTGTTACCTGCCCACCGAAGTGGTACCTTTTCATATACTTGCATTTGCATGCTTTCGAGCTGCAAGGTTGGCAGGAGCTGGGACGGAGCAACGGGAACTCACCCATTGTGCAGATTCGAACCGGCGACCTTTCGATCAACTAGCCCTGCAGCTCAGCAGTTTAAACCACTGTGCCACCCGCAGCCCCTAATTAACAGTTAACACCCCCCCCCCCCAAATCCTGGACAGAGCAATGCTCCCAGTGGAAGACATGGCTATGCTAATACCACCTACCCATTTCTGACAGCTGATCGCGGGCGAGAGACAGCACCTCGAGACCCAGCTGCTACCCCAAAAACCCTGAGCCGGGAGCGAGACCCTGAAAGGCAAAGTCAAAGTAAGGAAAAGAAAAAACGCAGAGATTCATTGTCGCCTCCATCTGCATATGAGCGAGGAACCAAGCGTCCAGATGACAGGTGTGTTCTGCTTTTCTTGAACTTCCTGAGATAATGACTGGGAGAAATTGTCAAGTGATGATATCCAGACAGAGAGAGACTACCAGATCTGGAAATTTCTATAGCCCAGTTGTCAGAATGTCCAAACACAGTTACGAGAAGGACTGAAGCCAAGAAATAGCATTTATTTGTACTACCTAAATTTATAACCACCCTTACTGCCAGAGCCCCAGTGTGGCTGGCAAGAGTAAACATGTTTAAAATCTGCCCAAGCAGCGGATAAAATGAGAGTAAAACTACAAGCAGTCAATAGAAATCAAAAGCCAGCACAAGTTATTGCTAGTTTTCCAGGGAAAGCAAAACCATAAAAACACCCAGAGCTATTAAAAGGGCACAAGTACAGGATGAATATAGTCAAGTACCTGAAAAGGTAACGATGTGGATGCTCTAGTGAACATAATTCAGGGTGGAATCACCATAGCAAAGATACATAAAATATTGCCTAGATACATAAAATATTAAACACTTTGCTGTTGATAAGATGTGACTCTTAGAACCTTTCAGGCAGTCATTCAGCTATCCGCTGTGGAGCACTTAATCCTTTTCAGGTTCAAGACAATATGAGGTGATGGAGTTTGTTCAATAATATTTCAGAAGCTTGTGTTATTAGAGTCTCCTGCAAACACAGAAGGCATAGATTTTTCTTGGTTAATCTGCCCTACGCTTGCGTTCTCCACCTTAGGTTGTCTTGTCATTTGAACTTGGCAGAGCAATTTTAGTCTCACTTGTGAGGTTCTGCTGGCAAGCTGCTCGGCAAGAGTTGCAAAAAAACCCAGTGACAGCTGCCACACCAGTGCCCAAGTGGTACATTGGAACAACATTTATTTATTGTTTCACCGTCCTCTTTTTTGAGCACCAGGAATTGCACAAATGTATATATACACAGATTCATGTCTGCATATTTCCTTTCAGAAAAACGCAGTGATTTGGCAGAATCAAAAAGTTACCACCCTTTTTTGCAAGCAAAGCTTTCCTTTCCTTTGACCGCTCTTTCTAACAACTGCTGGGTATATGCAAAGTAGCAAAATTACCCGCTGCAGGCCATCTTTGTCAGTGTCTGTGGTTGTTGCCTGCTTCACTTTCACAGCAGCTGTTGATCACGACACTGCAAGCAAACTCTGCGCGTATCAGCTATTCAGAGTTGTACAGTTGCACAGCTCTCAAAAAGCAGCAAAACAAATATTGAAACATGCTTACGAAAGTATTCGCACATATTCTGTTCTGTGCAACAAAACCACTGACAGCTCCTCCATTTCAGTGCTTTCACGCATGTGCAAGTGCCCAGGGCTGTCTGATAGGCAAAGCCTTGCCCTGTTAAGGGCCTTGAAGTTTCAGCTGTCAAAGTCAAGTGCAAGGAGCCTTTTTAATACCTTGGAACCAGCGTAAGAAGAACCAACATAAAAGGAATTTGCTTTTAATGTTTCTCAGCAAAATCATGGCAGAGCCCCAAGTTTGTTTGTTTATTTGTTTGTTTGTTTAAAGTTTTTGTATGCCGTCCCCATTGCTACACAGCCTCAGGACGGCTCACAACATAAATGACCATGTGAAGATTTGGATGGAGATTTAGGTATCTGGAGAGACCCTGGGATGATGTTCCTATTTGGGTCGCTGGCTCTCACCCCAACCTATGGGCTCTCAGAGAGGAGGACAATGCACAAGCCACTTTAGTATGCCAGTAGCACATGCTCCCTCAAGGTACGACAATATGATTACCCTGTATTTCCAGTGAGTACAATCTGTGACTCAGGATCAGAGAACAGTGAGTCGCCTAAAGCTACCTGATGAGTTATAGCCAGTCACAATGTTACACCAGCTCTCCTGACTACCCCAAGGAGATAAAAGTGAAAAACAGAATTAATGGAAGCTCTGCAGGAATGCCCTAGCATAGTGTAACTCTGTTTGCTTTTTCCTCAGATATGACACACCAGCCACAGCTTCCAAGAAGAAAGTCCGGATCAAGGACCGGAATAAGCTGTCCACAGAAGAACGCCGGAAGCTCTTTGAGCAGGAGGTGGCCCAGCGCGAGGCCCAGAAGCAGCAGCAGCAGCTGCAGAACCTTGGGATGGCTTCCCCTCTTCCCTATGACTCTCTGGGCTACAATGCCTCTCACCACACCTTCATGGGCTACCCCCCAGGCTACCCCATGCAGTCCTACGTGGATCCCAGCAACCCCAATGCTGGGAAGGTGCTACTCCCCACTCCAAGCATGGACCCCATGTGCTCCCCGGCCGCTTATGAGCACCCTCAGACTCTGGTGGGGCACGCGATCGAACCGACCCTGACTGCCCCTCAGCCCGTGCCTGTGGTTCAGCACGTGGCCACGACCCTGGAGGTGTCGACGCCGCAGTACGTAGCGCAGGGCGACCCCGTGGTCCACCAGGAGCCGAGCGTCACCGTCTTGCCTGTGCCGGCGCCCGGTCCGGTGCAGAGCCAGAGCTACGGAGTCTGGGACTCCAGCCAGCAGCCAGTAGCCGTGCAGCCGCCCTATTCTCCTGCCCAGTCGCAGCCAGCCATATACTACCAAGGACAAGCCTGCCAGACGGTGTACGGAGTAACGTCCCCTTATTCCCAGACCACGCCCCCAATCGTGCAGGTAACGTTCCTCGCCTGGACGCGGTGCAGCAGCCTCCTTGGTGGCTTTCCGGCTTTCCTCCATTCTCTCCTCCCCCCGCCCCCACCCAGCTGTTTCCAGGTATATCTCACATGCCGCTCCTAAGGCTTGCTTAGTGGCCGTAAAAACTCTTAAGCTAAACTCAGCTGGCAGTGCTGGCCTTGCCGATCCGGCCCTGGGGACTCCAGGCAGGCTCCCCGAGAGTTGCTCGGAAGCGGGGTTCAGTGTTCGGAACGAGGCTGTTCACAGTGCGGCGGTGGGAACTCCGTGCTTGGCTTATTGGGGTGGGGGAGGGCAGGTAGGCATTGCCATGGAGGCCTGAGCTTTTCAGAGGAGTGCAGCAGTGGAACCAGTCGCCCAGAGAGGTTGTGGGCAAACAACTAGGAAAGCTAGAAACATTCAAGGTGGAGCCGGACAGTCCACTGGTGTAAATCGGTGTCCTGCACCACCAGGGCGTTGCACCCAGTGGCTTTCCTGGCTCCTTCCCATTCTCCGTCTTGGGTGGGGAGCCTCCTAAGGGGCCTGCGAAATGAGCCCCAAGAAAGCCGCCTTGCCTCCAGACCCGGAGGATGGGGAGGACTCGTCCGCTGGGCAGAGAGAGGAGGGCAGATGTACAGGGGAAGAGACCTGTGGGCAAGCCTGGCATGAGGCTTCCGGCAGTTTGAAGTGCAGCATCTGCCGTCCCCCATGCCCAGGTCAGGGCGTGCTGTGCTAGCCACCCGAAGCAGAAAGTCCCTCGCGCAACTCTGTCAGGGCATTACAAAGCAAAGTTGCTGCTCCTCGGCTGCTCTTCGAATTCGCTGCCTAAGGGCACCTCCGTGCAGCCCACCGGCATCCGGGTTTGGTCCAGTGCAGGTGTGGGCGACTGTGGGAGGCCGTTTTCTTCCCCGGGACCCAGCGCCTTGTGCTGCACAGGACGCCCTGCTTCGGTGCTGTTGCCCCGCTCTGCATGCAGACGGTTCCCATCCAGCCTGCCAGCATCACCCCAAAGGGCAGGGCCAGAGGCTGCCCACAACCCTGGGGAGCTGCCACAGGGTTGGTGGCACTGGGTGGGACGGGCTGTGCGGACGGCAGCGGCCTTTGTGCGCTGTAGTGCTACAGACACCCCTTCTCCCTTGTGCCTCGTGCATTCAGTGGAACCTTGTGTGGCCTCTGGATCTGGGCCGCCCATCCTGGTCTGACGGCCAGCTTTTCAGATTAGAAGCCTTGCTGACTTGATAAACCAGTGCCTTGCAGCTTATTCTTAAACAAGCTGATCAGATGCTGTCTACGGCCAAGAGTTCAGATGAAACGTGTTCTCGGGAACAGGCCATCTCCTCCCCAGAGGTTTTCAGTAGGGTCTTGTCTTCTTCCAGACCCCAGCTGGCTCTACTGTGCCTTGTTGGAGTGGAAGAAGCTGGGATACCACTCAGTGGTCCTGCTCATGCCTTCCAGATGTTTTTGACTGCAGCTGCTGTAAACAGCCAAGATGGCAGTGGTGTTATCGATGGGAGCCCAAGCTGACCTACAGGGAGGCAAATACTCCATCCTGTGCTCGCAGAGTATTCCTGCCTTATACCAGGCAGGCAGAACATCAGAAATGGGGCCCTCCAGGACCCAAACCACAAATAGCTTGATTGTTTCTGGGGTTTTGTGCTGTATTCCCCATTGCTAAATGTTGGAAGTACATCTCCTAGGGCTGAGTTACTAGCAGGAAAAGATTTGTGCTGGCAGAGGTGGGTTCAGTTTTGCCTTCAGGCCTGCCCACCATCAGAAATTTTATTTATTTATTTGATTTCTAACCTTCCTCATTAGCCATGCAACTCCCAGGGCAGGTTACAACAACAGTAAAACTATATAATACAATGTAAAAACAGATCATGATTCCAATAAAACACTAAAACAATAAAATGGTAAAAAAGGCATACCCACTTAACAGAACTAGAGATTTCATAAAAGGCATACCCCATTGTGAAAATGCTAATAATAACAAGCATCCCATCAAAATAAAAAGGTCTTTGCCTGGTGCCAAAAAAGAGTATAAAGAGGGTGCCAGGCGAACCTCTCTGGGAAGCTTATTCCAATGTTGGGGTGCCACTCCCCCAAAAGCCCTTCTTCTAGTTACCACCCCCCTTATTTTGAGGAGGGGACTCCCTCAGAAGGGCCTCAGCTGCAGATCTAAGGTACTGGGAGGTTCGTGTGAGAAGAGGCGCTCCGTTAGATACTCAAGCCCCAGGCCATTTAGGGCTTTAAACACTAGTGTCAGCAGCTTGAATTAAGCCGGAACCTCAATTGGAAGCCCATAAAGCTGGTAGAGGACTGGCTTTATGTCAATGTATCTGCCAGTCCTCCTTCGCAGTCTAGCTGCCCTATTCTGTGGACCATCTTCAGTGAAAGCCCCGTGTAAGCACATTGCAGTAGCCCAGCCTAGAGGTGACCAGTGCATGGCTAATTGTTGCCAGGTCCTGCCTGTCCAGATACAACCGCAACTGATATATCGGCTTCAGCTGATACAAGGTGCTCCTGGCCACCAACTCCACCTGGAATTCCAGGGACAGTTCAGGGTTCAGGAGCACCCCCCCCCCCAAGCTGTGAACCCTGTTCTTTAGGGGGGTGCGACTCCATCCAGGGCAGGCGACTTCTTGCCCATCTGAACCCCCCACCAACAGCATCTTTGTCTTAACCCTCATCCAATACATTGTCGAGGCCAGGCCCCAATTCAGAACGTCCACTGCCACACCTGGGTTCAAAGAAAAAGAAAGACGGAGCTGAGTGTCATCAGCGTACTGATAACAACTCAGCCCACTCCTTGTCGGCCCTTGCCCAGTGGTTTCAGGTAGGTGTTAAAAAGCATGAGGGGCAAAATAGAGCCCTGCTGAACTCCAAGGCAGAAATGCCAGGGTGCAGAGCAGTCCTCCCCCAGCACCATCTTCTGGACATGGCCAGTCAAGTAGGAGCAGAACCACTGCAAAGCAGTGCCCCCTACTCCCAACTCAACCAGCCTATCCAGAATAATACCATGGCCGATGGTGCTGAAAGCTGTTGAGAGGTCCAGGAGAACCAGCAGGGTCACATTCTCCCTTCCTCTCTTCTCGTTCGCATAGGTCATCCCACAGGGCAACCTGTCCGTTCCGAATCTAGGTCTGACTCCTGATTGAAATGGGTCAGTATGATGTTTCAGTCAAGTGTCTGGAGTTGGCCAGCCATCACCCACTTGGACACTTTGGCCAGCAAGTGTCACCAGGGACCATGGTGGTCATCTGCAGGAAAGGTCCAATAATGGCCTCTTTTAATGAGGCCAGGACCACTCCCTCTCTTCAAGAGGCATTTACAGCCTTCAGGACCCGGGACACACCCCTTCCTTCCTTTGGATGACCAGCCATGATGGGCAGGGGTCAAGCATACAGGCAGCAAAGTAGGCTGAACTAGGCCAAGGGCCCTGTCCACACCCTCAGGCCTCAGCAACTGAAATTCATGCAGTGAACTTGGACTCCTCAGCCAAAGGAGTTGCATCAGCCATGGAGCTCAGCTCCTGGCGGATCCGAGTGATTTTACCCTCCGTGCTGTGCGGATTCCTCGCGGCGGGCACTGAGGGTTCCACTGTTTCATTCGCTGGGCCCATTTGTAAAAGCCACTGGACTGCTCGGAACGGCTCTGTTGGATGGCACTGGAAGGGTACAGTGGAGGCAGAAAAGCAGACTTGACTGTGTTCACCTGGGTGCTGCGCGGGTTCCTTCCCAGGGGGATGGTGACAGGGACCCCCACTGAGCATTCATTTTTCCCCGAGGGCAGAAGGCTTTCCTGTGCCGACATCGGTCAGGTATGGAGGGGCTTGCTCACTGACAGATGACCAGGGTGCGCTTGAAGGCAAGGATGGAGGAGCCTCGGATCTTGCCCAGGCCTCGCAGGGAGGTGATGTTCTGTGCTTCGGTTAGAGTCGTGATTCCTGAGTTTATAGCTCCAGGTTTATCAGTCCGTTCACGTTCTCCTGCAGTGTTGCAGCTGAAACCTGAGGGCCAGTCCTTCCCTCCAGTGGGGTTTTAACCTGGGTTGGGTCATCTGCCCCATACGATCCATGCAGACTGATGTTCCTCTCTTGCCCTTTTAACTGGACGTGCCCAGGGTTGAACCAAGGGTTCCTCTTCATGCAAAGCATGTGCTCCACCACTGAGCTGTGGGCTCCTCTCCGGGAGCATAGGTTATCTTTCAGCCCTGCAGCTTGAGAGCTGATAGGGGGAGCTGTTTGCTCTGGGGTGCCCCCAGAGAAGGATAAACGGCCACAGCAAGTCCCTTTCTTTCTCCTGCCTCCGCCTGCACACCCGATATTCCTTCCATATTCTCAGGAAGCCAATTTCCCTTTCAGGGCACTAACTTGACTCGCCTCTCGCTTTTCTTCCAGAGCTATGCACAGCCGAGCCTTCAGTATATCCAGGGGCAGCAGATTTACACCGCTCATCCCCAGGGAGTTGTGGTGCAGCCCACGGCAGCGGTGACCACTATTGTAGCAACGGGGCAGCCCCCACCTATACAGCAGGTGAGCTCCGGGGGTAAGTGCTTGTGTGGCACTGGAGGAAGAGGGGAGGCTGGAAGAGTCTGTGCATCTCACCTGCAAGTGGAGGTGAAGCGAGCTGCTGCGCTGGGTGGGGGCAGCTTGGCGCACTCGGGTAGCGCCTCGCTAGGCTGCACTAGTTAAAAATCTCCTCCCGCTTACACACATGCCAGGGTGAAATCACGCTGCACAAAGGTGTCTGCACCATGTCCGACTGAGTCATGAGGGGGTGGCGGTGATGTTGTCCAAGAAGGAGAGAGGGGCGGAGTGACCGACATGGGTATTTCACAACCGGACGTCATTCACGCAATACTGGAATGAAAAAGCCACCACGTCTGACCCTCGGTGCTATTCCTCTTGTGAGACACGCATACCTCTTGTGTGTGTTTAAAGAGTGATGAGTGTTAGTAGGATTTATTACCAAAAGAAGTAAAACATGCGCCAGCTTTGGCTTGTAACAACCTTTTTGTGGTTCCATGTCTTCCCTTTTTGTGTAGGAAGAGTTTAATTGGTCAGGTGGCCCTGAGTCTGTTTTATAAAACTATGAAAACAGAGTGGGAAGATCATGAGTAACTTGGTTCTCAAATTGCAGTTGACCGCAGTGCAGATATGTCTGGATCTTCGGATGGTTTTTTTTCCCCAGAGAATAAGGTTTTACAAATGTCAAGAGAAGTTACCAAGTCTTCTGAAACATGATACTGACCCAAGACAAAGGCTGATTGTCAAGGGCATACAGGCCTGGCTGAATGGCTTATTCACGTTGCGTTTAGACAATACTCCACATCTTTCCATTTGTGGCAAATTTGGCTGCGATTCAGCCTTGTTCCTACAGAGCGATGCGCTGCATGTTTGTTGTGGTGTGCTTTCCACTTCCAGCCAGAGTTGGTGGTGACCAACAACCTCTTGGACCTGCCCCCACCATCTCCTCCTAAGCCCAAGACCATCGTCCTCCCTCCTAACTGGAAAACCGCCCGAGATCCTGAAGGGAAGATCTACTACTATCACGTGGTCACAAGGTAGAGAACCTCTTTATGTCCTTCATGCTAATATTTCTTTCCTGCTTGAACAGCCCCCAAAAACAATACCTCTCAAAAAGATAAGCAAAACGAAAACTTTAAATGTTTGACTTTTGGAGTAACTATCATTTGTATCAGCGTAACTCTCATTTAGGAATGTCGGGGGCACGTGTGGTTGGTAACTTGGAAGGACGACGGGCCTGCGGCAGGTGGACCTTTCCAGGCCCCTGCCCCCGGGCGCTCCAGTGACGTCCCCAGCTGGGCTCTGCCTGTCCGGAGCACAAGCAGCCTTGTCTTTGGGGCTGGAGCCGGTGCAGCTTCTTGGCAAGGACTGCACACACGTGGCTTGTTCTGTATCAGCCAACGAATGCCTAATTGAGAATACTGGGAGCTGTCACCCTCGTATCTTTTAGTCTCCGTATGTTCACATGTCACATCTCATTTATATTAGAAGCCTGCAGTGTAAGTGTCGCCAGCTCAAAAGAGAGTTGTTTCGTACAGCAGCATCCATGTAACGGCAGCACCTTTATTTATTTATTTATTATTTATTTATTAAAACATTTTTATGCCGCCCCATTCGCCGAAGCCTCGGGGCGGCTTACAACATAGATAAAACAAGTTAAAATCCATATAAAATAATCTTAATTAAAACTCACATTATAAAATAAGCCGCCCTGGCCAGATAAAATTCAATTGTATTTAGCATTTAAAATGTTGCTTAAATAAAAAGGTCTTAGCCTGGCGCCGAAAAACAAATAACGACGGCGCCAGGCGGACCTCTCTGGGGAGCGCATTCCATAACTTAGGCGCCACCGCTGAGAAAGCCCTTCTCCGAGTAGCCACCCTCCTAATTTCTCTCACGGAGGGCTCCCGGAGAAGGGCCTCTCCCGCCGATCTCAGGGGGCGACTGGGCAAATATGGATGTAAGCGCTCCTTCAGGTAACCAGGACCCAAGCCGTTTAGGGCTTTATAGGTCATTACCAACACCTTGAATTGGGCCCGGACTTCAATGGGGAGCCAGTGAAGCTGACGGAGAACTGGTGTCATGTGAACATAACGTCCAGTCCCCGTCAGCAGCCTGGCAGCTCTATTCTGAACCAATTGAAGTATCCGGACCGTCTTCAAGGGTAGCCCCACGTAGAGCGCGTTACAGAAGTCAAGACGGGAAGTCACCAGCGCATGAGTCACTGTTGCAAGGCAGTCGTACTCCAGGTAGGGGCGCAGCTGATGAATCAGCCGAAGCTGGAGGAAAGCGCTCCTCGCCGCTGTTGTCACCTGAGCTTCAAGTGAAAGCTCTGGGTCGAGGAGCACTCCCAAGCTGCGGACCTTGTCCCTAGGAGGGAGTGCAACCCCATTCAGGACAAGGTTCAGGTCACCTTCTCCGAAGCCCGAACCGCCAACCAACAGGACCTCCGTCTTGTCTGGATTGAGCTTCAGTTTATTGGCCCTCATCCAGCCCATTACCTCGGCCAGGCACCGGTTCAGTACAGCCACTGCCTCACCTGGATTGGTGGAAAACGAGAGGTAGAGCTGGGTATCATCAGCATACTGATGGGTCCGCAGCCCACACCTCCTGATGACCTCTCCCAGCGGTTTCATGTAGATATTGAACAGTAAAGGGGACAAAATGGAACCCTGCGGTACCCCATGGCAAAGCTGCCATGGCGCAGAGCCATAGTCCCCCAACACCACCTTCTGGAATCGGTCGTTGAGATAGGAGCGGAACCACCGCAAAGCGGTGCCTCCGACCCCCAATCCCGCCAGCCTATCCAGAAGGATACCATGGTCGATGGTATCGAAAGCCGCTGAGAGGTCCAGGAGAACCAACAGGGACGCACTCCCCCTGTCCTTCTCCCTGCACAGGTCATCGTACAGGGCGACCAAGGCAGATTCAGTACCGTACCCGGGTCTGAAGCCGGACTGAAATGGGTCCAGATAATCAGTTTCATCCAAGAGTGCTTGGAGTTGTCCCGCCACCACTCGCTCTAACACCTTGCCCAGAAACGGGATGTTGGCCACTGGTCTATAGTTAGCGGCCATCCCTGGATCCAGTGACGCCTTCTTCAGGACCGGTCGGACTACCGCCTCCTTTAAAGGAGCAGGCACCCGACCCTCCCTCAGAGAAGCGTTAACCACTTCCAAGATCCAGGTTCCAATCCCGTGCTTGGAATCCTTTATTAACCAAGACGGGCAAGGGTCCAGAAGGTAAGTGGTAGGACGTACTCGTCCAAGCACCTTGTCCACATCATCGGGCCGCAATAACTGAAATTCATCCAATAATAATTCATCCTTTAATAAGAGGCAAATGGCCTTGCAATTCATCTTAACGTTTTGCTTTTGCCCCTTAGGCACTTTGCCTTTTGCCTGCCTTTCCTCTGAATTAATGTCAATTCCTGTTAACCTTGTGTATTAAGAGGAACTGGGTTACGTTACTCCAGGGAGCCATGGGGCGGGGGGCAGTCTTTGCATTGCCCTTGGATTTTTGGAGGCACGGCGGGTCACCATGGGAGGCTGGACTAGGTGGGCCTTTTGTGTTGTTCTGAGGCTTTCCAGATCGCATATGAAGACACATTTCAGTCTTCAAACCTCAGTGTGGTTTCTCTGTCCACGGCGTGTGGTCTTCTTTCTACAGGCAAACCCAGTGGGATCCTCCAAATTGGGACAGTCCGGAAGATGACGCCAGCCTTGAACATGAAGCCGAAATGGACCTTGGAACTCCAACCTATGATGAAAACCCCATGAAGGTGAGTTGTAGCACACCTTTATCTGCTTGGTACTAGCAGCCTAAGAGTGTAGTCTTAGTATGTTTAGAAGAAGAAAAGCTCTGCCTGATGGGCTAGGCAGTGCTGGGTGTTACAGGACCCTTTTCTGTCTGAATATGCATAGGATGCTCCCTAGGTTCTCAGCTCAGACAGACAGGAGAAAAGCGATTTATCTCTGCATTAAAAACAAATACAACTTTTTAAATGGGCCTCAGAGCTGAACTGGCTAAACTTACTACATAACTTCCCAAAGGATGGAAATGAATTGCATCCAACAGTGCTATAATCCTTTGGGTCTCTGCAATCCCAGAATTTGACAAACCAGAATTAGCGCCTAGCTTGTGTTGTGGTTGCAAGCCACAGTTTGTGTTAACCAGGGTTAGTGCAATATGTAATTGGCAAGACATACTTACTGCAACAACCTATTCAGTAAGAACAGTCTTCGCTCCCCTTGCAGTGTCTAACTCTACGTCAAGAGACTGCATTGCTGAGTGGCTTAGGTTTCAGATCTGTCTCAGGCATTTTCACATTCAGACTTACTAGCTAGCTGTTCACTGGTTCCTGGAGGCGGGCCTTACGCTTTTTCAAATTATGGATGTACACTCTGTTGGTTTCCTGTTTTTTCCCTGGGCTCTCTAATGAATGCGTTGCATTGATGGCACAGGGACAGCCGAGGCCAAGTAATGGGGATTCGTTAGCTGGAATCACAGAGCAACACAGAGGACTCGGTTTTTAGGAGTCGTACAAATGGTCTAGTGCTTATGCTGGTGAAACATGAGAAATCCTGAAAGAGGTAGAATTCATTCTGGCCCCCTTTCCCCCCTGTTGCCGCAGAATATAGAGCGTTAGGGTGTTGGGGTGCATGTATGGGTGATAGAGGCCGAGTGCTGCTGTCCTGTGCGGTCAGGTCCTCTCCCACTTACGATGATGCTGTGAATGGAATCCCCCCAAAATGTGTTGTTTGTCCTTCACAGGCATGTTCAGCTCTTGCAACCTGAAGGTTGTGGCTTCCCTTATGGAATCGATCCATCTTTTATTTTCCTCTGCTTCTTCTGCCTTCAGTTTTCCCTAGCATGATGATCTTTTCCAGTGAGTTTTTGCCTTCTCAGGGCAACAGCCTCTGTTTCCCCATTTCTGCTTCTAGGGAAAGTTCTGGCTTGGTTTGATCTAGGGCCCACTTGTCCCTCTGTCTGTTAGTCCTGCCTATTCACAAAGCACTCTTCCAGCATCGTTTCAGATGCATCCATTTTCTTCCTGCCAGCTTTCTTCATTGTTCAGCTTTTACTCCTTTGGACACCCTAAAACCCCAAGAGACCATTCCATTAAACGAACTTTGTTTAGGGACGGAGGGGCCATCTCTGCTTCTACTTTCGTAGCCCCTTGAAAAAATCCCTTCAAAAAATGTCTCTAGACTCTTAGGAGACCACTAGAGCAGCACCTGTGGTTTCCATCTAGTGGCGCTCAGGCTGTCTTGGCCACATAGGGATCAGATAATCTCGAGCTCTTTTCCAGTTAGTTCTTGGGTTAACACTGTGTTGTTTGAACCCTTAACAACCAGAGTGCCCAAGTGTGGATGTCACAAGAGCAATCTTTGGCTTGGGCGACCTTAGGCTGTAAAATGGGAGTGGCAGTGAGGGGTTCACACTGGCTTCCACTCACGCGTGGCAAACTGTGGGCACGTTGCTTGCTTGTTTAATTACCCTGCTTGTGAGTTCAGATTGTGACTGGGGCACTTGGACCGCCAACATCCCTTAAAAATTGGACTGGCCCCGTATATTGCATGGCTTTTACGTCTGCGCAGTTTAATCATCTTCCTTACCAAAACTAAAGGGAAAATCACATTGCAGGTACATGGCTCATCCGGTAATTCCTTGTTAAGCATCACGGGGGAATATGGAAGGCAGTGGGGAGGGCTCCTCAAATTGTTCCCCTTCCATTAGCCTCTGGCAAAACCTACTTCTGCTGGAGTAGTGCTGGCCACAGAAGTTCCTCCCCTGTAAATTATGCACGTGTGTTCAAATTACCAAGCTCTCACAATTAAGCCTTTTCACCACAGAAGAAAAAAGGGAGTGCCGGCCCTCCCCTCCCACCACCTCTCCTGTCTTAGACTCTCTTGCAGTTACACAAGTACAGTTTGCGTCTCCTTCCCAATGCCGAACAAGCATGATGTAAGGAATCGTTCAGAGGTTTCAAATTATATGCTGGTTTGGGGGGGAGGTGAGATACCAGAGAAGAGCTCTGGTTTGCTGGCTGATCCCTTCTTTGTGTACCCAGGAAATGAGGTAGACAGCTGGAAAAAATTAGTCAATTTTTACTGAGGAGTTAATAGAGTCCCAATGATCCAGTTTCAGTTTTATGTTTCAAGAGCTGGTCTGGCCTTCTGGTAGGGCATTCAATGCGAGGAGGCTAGCATTCCAAGTTGAGCAGAGCGGCAGGCTTTCTGGGTGGGCCCTGGGCACCTCTCTGAGCCTTTGGTCCCCCTCTGTAAAATGAGGGCGGGGAGGAATAATGACTAACCTTCCAGAGTTTCATGGTTGGAAGATAAAGAAAAGCGTTGTCGCCTTTTTTGGGGAGATAAAACATAGGCGGGCCTAACTTTGAAAAAACTTATTTTCTGGAGAAAGTTCTTCCTAAACTGGCAACACATAAACATTTCTTTACTCACAAAATAGCCCCCAAGATCAGAGGTATGAAGAAAAGAAGGGGGGAAACACGTGTTGAAGAATTAAACCAAAATATTGTCAGAGCATTAGAGGAGGCATGCCGTATCAGACCAGCAGTCCATCTAGGTCAGCATTCTGTTAACACAGTGGCAAACCAGCTGCTTAAAAATAGAGAGAAAAACAAAGCAGAAGCGAACGGGCTTTTGGCAGACTTTAGTATGCATTTTGAAACTCATATTTGTACAGTTTGTGTTTGCTAGTTTTAGTGGAAGTCTTTATTCTGGAAAAGCTAAAAGAACGGTGGTTCCAAAACTAGGCAGAAATACTATATAGCGAATATCAGAATGACCTATTGTGTTCCTTAACTGGGATATCAAAATGTTTACAGCAGCATTGACTGCTTGGCTACATCAATTAATTGGATGATAAATATTTATTCGTACCAAGCAGGCTTGTTATCAAATAATTGCACAGCAGATAATAGGGGAAATTCCTAAAGCATCCTGCTATCTTTCTGCTGATAAAGGTTATAGGTCTAATAAGATGGATTTGTTAAATTATGTTTATAGTTCTTAGGTTTTTGAGAACATCATTGAAAGCTGTTAGTGCTCTATTTTATACATCTCATTTGCAAGAATTATTCACTGTAGCACAACTGATTTATTGTTTGCTTATTATATTTATTGGTTGCCCCACAGCAGAAGTTCTCCAGGAAATGAGTAATAAAACATTCTAGACAATTTGTAAAGCATAGCCCAGTCCCATGCAATGAAGCCAGTAGAACTGGCAGTCCTGTGAAGGTAGGAAGGAACAGACTTGCAGCCACAGTCAGATCTTGTTCACAGCCGGGAACCATAACAGTCTTGGAGCGATGAAAGACATTTCATAAGCATAAAAGATGTTGATCTGTTAATGCCAGTACTTCAGGGCGATTCAAAATCGTGTTGAGGGCTGCAGCTTTCTGTGTACAGCTGCTAAACTCTCAGATCAGCCCCTTGGCCCCCTGTTCCCTGCATAGGACATAGGGCGGCTGGCTCAGTGTTTCAAGGGGACTTGAGCGACGCCACTGACTGAGCGGCTTAACTGCTCCCCCCCCCCCGCTGTGTTTTTGTGGTCCTGCATTACGATTCTGCAATTGATTTTTATGTATACATCTGAGATGTTCTACCGGAGCCTTTCCCAGCCTGATGCCCTCCAGATGTGCTGGGGTACAATTCCCAGGATACCCCAGCCTGGATTTTATTTTCGTTCCTCGTGCAGATCTTTACTGGAGCTTCCCGAGGGAATTAAAAGTTTTTAAATTGGTTTTAAAAAGCCTTGCCTACCTCACAGGGTTGTTGTGGGGATAACACGGAGAGGAGGAAGATCATGTGAGCCGCCCTGGGTTCCTTGCAAGAGGAAAAACGGACGGCTGTGCATGTAATGGATGTGTGGTCCTGTTAAGGGAAGGGCGGTGGAGCGACCAGCCTCACGTTGTGTTACACAAAGGCACAGTGGGCTGTGGGGGAAGACCGAACTCCAGGGACTGGGATGGAGCAAGCAGGATGCATAGCATCCCTGTGCGAACACGGCCCTCCTCGGACGAACAGAAACCAGAGCTGCCATTCCTCTTCTCGTATCGTCCGGCTCGGAGAGAGATGATAGAAAGGTTTGTGCCCGCAAATCTCCCAGCTTCACGCAGATCCCATTCTCTGTTCATGCTCAGTGGCTCTTTAAACAGGGACGGTCTCTGTCAGGGACATCCACCTGCAAGGGCGGTACTGCAATGAGGAAGCTGAGCATATGAGACCACAGGACTCTCAGGACTTCTCCCGCTTGGTGCCCTCTGGTTTTCTTCGTGGCTATTATTGTACTAATTGATTCTGGCTTAAGTCTGATCAGCAATTTGGGTGAGCTCCCCTGCCTGTTACTTGAGCACTCACCTAACCACATTTTTCTTCTACCTTAGAAAGGCACAGACAAATTTACAAGCAAAGCTTTCCTGAACTTGCCCTGTTTCCATCCATTATTTTGGACTGCCGGCTCTTTCGGTCTTTTCCTTCCGTGAAACTCTGCAAGCTGCTGTGTTGGGAAGTTCAAATCATACTGCATGTTGGAGGCGATGCGGGGAAAGAGAAACATGCTTACATCTTTGGAAATGCCTGGATTGGATGATGATCTAAATTAATCATCTTCTTAATGTTAAATCCTCTCGTAGTAGTATTATGAGTAATGTTGAATAATATTCAGTATTCTCAATTCCGTCCTGAATA
The DNA here is from genome assembly GCF_004798865.1 of Varanus komodoensis. Classification (NCBI taxonomy): domain Eukaryota; kingdom Metazoa; phylum Chordata; class Lepidosauria; order Squamata; family Varanidae; genus Varanus; species Varanus komodoensis. Next base: position 5,479,872 of record NW_025335440.1, read on the forward strand.
ATATTCTCAGCTATTTGGTAAAAAGCCTCCATGGCTAGACAGCATAAAGCAATGCCTTACTCTGCAGTTCTGGCCTTCAGGTGGGTCTTTCTTTGACCAGCTGCAAATTCTTTAAAAGACAAGGGGCCAACTTTGGAGGACTGGGGGAACAGCTCTGGGTCCCCAGAAGCTTTCAGGGGTTGCAGCTGCAAATGAAGTGGCTGCATTTCCACTCACCCCTTTTTCACCCCACTTTGTCTAAGGGACTGTGGGTCCAGGGCAGATGCTGTTAAACTTCCTGGCCGCTGTGTAACTGAGATCTATTTGTGCTAAAAAAGGGAGGAAAGCACAGAACAATGCCCACATTTCACACTCTCTAAAACAAAAACCGACGTTTTCAAAAATAACCCCCATCTGTTTTGCTGTCCTCCTAGTCTTCCAAGAAACCTAAAACAGCAGAAGCAGACACTTCAAGTGAACTGGCGAAGAAGAGCAAGGAAGTGTTCCGAAAGGAGGTGAGGCCTTGTCCAGCCTCTGCGGGGGGCAAGTTCGGCTTCTTTTGTCCTGATGCTGCGCTGTTGATCCAGATGTTGCATATCTTTCCCTGTCTTTTATATTGAAGTGATGTGTCAATTTTGTAATCATCCAGAGAAATAACAAATTAGCACTCTTGCATCATCTAATTATTTGGTCAGAGCAACTTTCCAAGTGAAATCTGGAAGACTTTGGTTAAATCGTTCCAAATCTACTTCTTTTCCTCTCCCCCACCACCCCTTCAAGTCATTCTTCTCTTACTGAATTTGTATGAAATTGGCAGTCGCTTTAACAAGGATCATTTAATATCCTTTTCCGTATTTCTCCAGATGTCTCAGTTCATTGTACAATGCCTGAACCCGTACCGCAAGCCAGACTGCAAAGTTGGGCGGATAACCACAACCGAGGACTTCAAGCACCTCGCGCGCAAGGTACTCTGTGCTGCCACGGGGCCCATGTTCGCAGTAGGAGTGCCCAGTGAAGTCTGCCAGGACTGGGGCTAGAAAATAGTTGTGGGGGGGTCTCAAAAGAGAGGCAAGCGTTTAAAGCCCCCATGTTCTCCTCCAGCTTGTTTTTCTGGTCTAGGCTTTCTTGGGAGAACTGAGGCTTTCTCGCCCCAGCAGTCCCAGCAAGGGGAAAGCTCACGTGTTCCCTCACTCCTGTTCACTCTCTGTAACGTTGTGCCGGGCTCTTCCTGCTGAAAAACATCTCCTTTGCATTGTGTCCGTCTGAGTTTCCCATGGTGGAAAGCTGAACTCTTGGGCAGATGCGTATAGAACATGCGGTCCCCCTGGAGGAAGCGGGCGGTGCTTGGCCTTCCTCTGGGCTGTTACAAGTCTTGCGGAAGCCTCAGGTAGAAATGCAGAAGAGAAGTTGAATTAGGCAGAGGGCAGTAGGGCAGGGAATTCTCTCCAGGGCGTGTAAGCGCAGGCCTGCTGCACACGCCGCAGAGTTCCCTGAAGTCGGACTGCATGCACGGGTCTCACACTGGCGCCCCTTGGGCCTGGCTCTTCCCACTGCTTCCTTTGTTTCGTAATAGTAAGGAAAAGTAGCATCTGAAGGGATTCTGCTAGGGAGTGTGGCGTGCATGAAAGGATGCGTTGCATTCCCATCTCTTGGATTTAGAGGCAGCATCTGATTTGGGCATTGGTGCCTCAGGCTTGGGGACCTTTAATGCCCACCAGTGAGTCAACTCAGGCGTGTCACGGCACAGTTAAGGAAAGCCCGCTGAAGAGCTGGACTTGGCAGTCAGCTGGGAAACTGGAATCCGAAGCTGCAGCCTGAACAGACCATGGTCAGGACTAACCTGCTTTTGGGAAATCACAGTTATGGCCACCGCTGTGCCTCCAGAAGCTGCTGCACCAGGAAACTGCAGCAACTTTATGGAGCCGATGCCGGAAGGGGCATCATAGCACCTCCGAAGCATCGCTCGTTGCCCCAGGATTTGGCTCTCAGACCATGGCTTGGGTTCTAAAGAGCAGTTAGCATAAACCCGCGGCCTGGACAGAAGTCTGAATTAAACCTCAGATCTGAATCTTGTAAAGAACAGCAAGAAAGGCTCCGACTGAGCCATCCTGTACCCTGTGCACAGACTGAGTGACTATTTAGGGCAGTAGGATCGCCGGGGCCGCCAGGTAAGCAGGTTCCAGTCAGGGCCGTTTGCCCCGGAACCCTCTGTGTCACGTCAGCGCACCTGTCAGATTGAACAGAACTTTACTCTCCTTGTCCAGATGGGTAGAATCTGTTAGGTGTCCCTGGCAAAATGAGCCAAATCCCACCCCCAAGGCAGTTTGCAGCTTTGTTAAGAATACAGCGCAGACCTCCAGCCCACTTTCCGTCAAGGAAGACCTTGCTTCATTCAACCTCTCGGCCTCCGCATTTTCCACTGATGAGAGCAGATTGGCCTCATAGAGTTTCTACTTTCCTCCCTTAACGTCGGTGGCATGAGAAGGAGCAACGCTGCCGGAGATCCCGGCAAAGATGGGCTGTGCCTTCTCTCTGCCGCTTCCCTGGCTGCCTCACCACAATCATGTCCTCACACACAGCCCCCTTCCTTGCCTCCGTACTTCCTGGCGATTCGGACCCGCAGGGTGTGGACCGGGCTTCCAGGGGAGGTGGGTGGGGCCCCATCGGCGAGGGTGTTCACGGAAAGATCGGACAAGCCCATGATGGGGACTACATGAGTGGAAGTGGCTGGAGCCGGGGGTCAGGCTAGATGGCCCGGGAGGCCCCTTCTGACTCAGTTTGCTTCTCTGTCCTCAGAGCCCTTAGCCAAGCCTCTGTGTCCTTTTCTTTCTCCTCCAACAGCTCACCCACGGAGTGATGAACAAGGAACTGAAATACTGCAAAACTCCGGAAGACCTGGAGTGCAACGAGAATGTAAAACACAAGACAAAGGAGTATATCAAGAAATACATGCAGAAATTTGGGGCTGTTTACAAACCCAAAGAGGACACTGACCTGGAGTAGCTGCAGCAGGAGAGAGTTTGGGCCCGTTCAGGAGCTGGCTTGCCATGGACGTTTTTAACCTCTGCAAGATCCCTGGCTTTCTGGGGTGCTGCCTGAAGAACCACCTCGCAAATCTTGTGGCAAAGTGGGTTTTAGGAGGCCAGACAGAAACAAAAACTCATTAGCTACACAGCTGTGATCATCAGTACCACACCTTGTTGCGTCTTTCCAGACAAACCCAAAACTTCCAATATGGCGGTGCTGTTTTAGTGCAACAATTTGAGTGCGCATCTTGGCTCCCTGCTCAAGATCTGTATGATATTTTAACGTATATGTGAATATATTGAGGTTTACTTTTTCTTTTTTCCCCCTTTTAGCTCCACATGTGTTGATATCATGGGAACACTTTGTAAGAATAGTTTTGAGAGTTTTTCCTTTTTCCTTTTTCTGTTCTCTGCAAGGTTTAATCTGTTATCATGTAAATATTTGCGAGCAGGCTGCCTCAGGGTTTCTGGCAGACCATGTGCTATGTTGATAAGATTGATTTTACTGCTTAAATCATTTTACTTTATCCAATTTTTACTGAAGTTTTTATGTAAAAGAAAAAATTTAAAAATTAAACAAAATGGCAGCGAAAGAACCAAAATGGCTTTTGAATGTTCATCTGGAACTTGGAGTAAGTAGTATAGTTTTCAAAAGTAGCAGTTTAGGACAGCAAAGAAGAGATTTCTAACTAATCTTTTGCAGATGACATGGTTTCTAGCCCTCTTGGTGCATAGAAGGCCACAGAAGCAAGCCACGTTGAAAATGCTGCGCTAGAACATGGGTGGCCAGATTCCGCACTGTTCTGGGTTGCTCTGTTCTACTTCCAGTGACCTGGGGGTCAGTGCAGCAGCCCGTCAGAAACAGAAAAAAACCAGTCGCCTCCCTGACTAGCACCAGGCAGCGCCTTTCTGCTCAGGCAAAGTCCTGCGTTAAAGTTAAGTACATTGAAAGATCATGCATATCGCATGCAAGCCCAAAGTAAAAAGGCATTCAAGCCTTCCTAACTTAAACCTCACTTAATGAGAAGGAAGGACTTGCTGGAGAAGGCCCTGATGCTGGGAAGGACTGAAGGCAAAGGGAGGAGGGGGCGGCAGAGGGTGAGGGGGCTGGATGGGGTCCCTGGGGTGGTGGGTGTGGGCTTGGGTGGACTCCAGAGGATGGTGGAGGCCAGGAGAGCCTGGAGGAATGTTGCCCATGGGGTCCAAGAATGTTGTCTTGGAATGTTGTCCAAGAGACGGACATGGCTTTGTGGCCAGACAACAACAACTTAACCCTCAAAGATGCTTTCTTCCTTTTCAATGCCAGTGAAAGAATAAGCAAACTGTTCACCACCTCTTCTTTCAACTTGCCAAAAACCAGATGAAATGATGCCGGGAATTAGGTCTGTCTGCCATTTTTTACTTGGGAAATGAAGGACTTCGCACTGCAAGAGGAGGAGGCGTGTGGCAGCGGCGTGGTCTGCAGCTGCTCCGCGTTCGCTTTAGCGGTCGTCATGAACACGGGGAAAGACCACGCAAGGGCTGGGCCCCAGGAGAGCGAGGCCCCCCTCTCCTGGGACACAGTTCTGAGAGACACTGGCTCTCATGGCCAAACCAGGATTGCTGCGGGGCAAGCTGGTTCTCCCAGCGGCACTCCAGTGGGGAGTTAGAAGTAGTGCTGGGGCTCTGCTACTCTGCTCTGCGGGGCTCCCTTCCAAATTCCATCTTTCCTCGCCAGCTCCTGTTTTGCACAGTGCATGTTCTTCAAGGGACTCATTGGGGGAGAAGAATGCAAAAAGGAGCAGTGTCCCTTCCTTCCTTCCGAAGGACACGAGGTAGAGAATGATCTCTCTTAAGCATGGGTCAAAGTTCCTTTAAAGCCCCGGAAATAAGCCTCCCTGGAGAGGTTTTCGAGCCATCGCATTTTTGTGCCAGGAGGTGGAATTCCGTGTGGCTTAGTGCTGGGCTGCGTCTCTGTCATGCCGGCTCAGGGAAGCTGCTTAAAAGAGCTGCCTCCCGCTTGTTGCTCAGGCTACCAAAGGCATGTTGGTATTTCTGTGTCCCCTTCACACCCTGAAGATCCATCCTCCTGAGATGGTTGCTAAGAGTTTAAAAGCACCCCTTGAAAATGCTCTTTGCTCCCTTGCATTGCTCCAGACTTTGGGAACCTTCAGCTGTTTAAAATTACTAGCTTATTGCCTCATGATATTAAAAATGAAAGAGGGAGGAGGGGGCAGGAATTGCTTTAATAACTAACACTTGTGTTCTCCAGTGTGACGCTAGCGAGCAAATGTTTGGGCCTCGGGCAAATGGAAAATCTTTAATCTTTGCAATGTCTCCAGTCTTCTGAGTCACAGGCCTTTCTCCCAGGATATGTCTCTGCTCCCTGGGCCACTAGATTAGACCTTCTTTCAGCTCTGTTTGGGAGACGCTTTCGGCGCTCTCTGATCCTCTGGTCTCATAAAAGACCCAGTTGTGTAAGACCCGAATCATCAAAGGCAATTTCTTCTCGAACCTGATTGAGCATCGGACGCTCTTCTGAGCAGAAGCTCTCCGAAAGCTCTTGACCCGTGCATGTTTTGGACAGGGTGCTGGCCTCATTTGGTCCTGCCTTCCCGTGTCCCCTTTACTCAATCGGCTGCCAATTTGTGTGGCTTCTCCCTGTGCCGCCATTGTGAGAATCCAGACCTTTTCTTCGGCAAAAGCCTCTTGCGTCTCCTAAGCTTCAGCTACTGAAACTCTCCCTGGGCTTCCTTTGTCCCCTGGATGCAGGTTATTCAGCCAGCTTCCTTGGGGACGTGTTGCTTGAGCTATGTGACCCCCCCCTCCCTCAAATGGCTTAGCAGGACTTCCCATTGCTTCCCCCCCCCCCCCAACTCATGCCTAGCATCACTATCCTTCATCCATCATGAGCGTGGGCCACCCCAGTCTTTGGGTTCCTATTTCCCATCCATCATAGCTTTGTCTGTTTCTTTGACTCCCCTTTGTAGGAAAAAGGCAGGATATAAATCGAAAAATAAATATAAATAAATGAACTGCCAAATGTTTCCCTTGTCATCCTGATGCTTAGAAGGGAAGCTACACGGTGCATAACGCTACTTCTTCCTTCCCTCAAACTTTGCTGGAAGATCGGCCTCTTCCATGAGGTCTCTCTCTGCATTGCCAACCGAGAGGAAACCAACCTGTCTAAAAGTTTCTCGGTAATCTCTCTACTCCTGCATCCTTCCATCTTTCCCTTCCATTTGTCTGTCTGCCTTGCCTTTCCCCTCTTGGCTCTTCTTTCTAAGACGCTTCATTTCATAAAGCGCACCTGCACATTGATGGTGTTACATAATTCTCTGTCCTGATTGAGCCAATTCAGGTTCCGTCTGACCCTCCCAAGCATGCTGCACTTCTGAAGCGAGCAAGAACAACTCCAGAGTGAATGACGAAGAGGAGCAGAAGAGTATCCAGAGGCAGGTCCACTCTGCCACTCACCTGCTAGCCAATATTCCTGAGTGAATTCGTTCCGTTGCTTTCTCTTAATGTAAGCAAAAGGTTGCTATTTATTCCTTGGGACAACACTGCAAAACCCAATTTCTAGCCGAGACACTGTGAGGTGCAGCTCCAGTTACATAAATTCTGGAGTGAGAGAAGTTACACATCTCTAACAGACAAAGCTTCTGTCTCTCACCTTCCCCTAATTTGGCTAGTTTATTATAATGAAAACACTTCAAGCTGTTTCACTTCTCTGCTCAGTTGGACTAGATTTCTTGAGTGTCAAAAAGGTGTAGAAAAAATGTGTCATTTTTCACCATTTCATCACAGCATCCTTTTCATGCCTGGTCAACCTCTCGAAACCTAGACTGGTTGTTGAAACCGCTCAAGGGTGGTAAAGCTGAAATCCTTTTGTTCTATTGAAATCCTTATAGGTTGCTCTCCCTAAATAGGAGTTTTGCCTTCGTATCCCTGCTGCCCCAGCTGCTGAGACTGGGATCCATAACCAGGGGAAATGTTCCTGCTTCTCCGGCCATTTCACCGCATTGCGGAGCCGGACCGACCATCTCGGATGCAGGGAATTGGGGAAGACTCCGCAGCGCAGAGAAAGCCGGTCCTTTCCTTAGTGGCAGTTTTGCGTGATGCAAGCAAGCCGTTCCAAAAGAACAGACATGTTGTCTCGGCTTGAAACCGCTCTGGGTCTTGTGCCAATTCCAGCCTAGGATTCCAGCAAACTGCACCTCCCGGCCGGGCGATGCCTGAGCAAGCCTCACGGAGCTGGTTGGGCCCCCGAGGCATCGGTGGCAGCTGACAGAAGCCTTGTCAAGGTCTTGCAAGCCTCCCGCCTTAGCTCCGTGGTTATCCACGTGTAGCTCAGAGGATCGGAGGCCTCGGGGCACACCGTCTCGGGGTCAAACCCTGGCCTCTTCCAGTAGGGCTGGGAAATTCCCCTCGCCGAACCTGCTTCCACTTACACTCAGAGGGCTCAGATCACAAATCCCATCACACCCAGGCGGCGTGGCTGATGGCCCTAGAGCTGGAGTCCTGCCCATGTGAAAGCCGGCAGGCTGGGGGAAGCCAGGGTAGGAACCCTGAGCTAGAGGGATGGCTGATTGGATTGTCCCGGGGAGGTCTTCTCAGTTCCTGACTGACCGCCGACCCTTCCCGCTGAAGCCTCCTCCTCGTCCTCCCGCTCCCCCTTCCCACCCCACCCCAAAACTATTCCTTCAACCCTCTGTCTCAAGCAGTTGCATGACTGACACACAGCGCTTTTCTGCCTGCAATGTGAAACGCAGGCAGCAGGTGGCGCTGCTGAGTCACGCTGGGTGAGGTTCGTGGCCCAGTAACCACCCATACTGGGAAGCGGTATTGCAACTCCACAGGGCAGGAGATGGGAGGTGGAGTCCCACCTGGGAACTGGGGAGCATGGCCTCCTCCCCTTAAGGAGAAGGGCCGGGGTCCCGGCCGAGGGGCGGAGCACAGGCAGTTTGCGCGTGGCGTGGGCTCCAGATGGCCACATGTTTTCCCCTCAGTCCACTTCTCCCTTCCGTCTGGTGCATCTGTTAAGAAAAGTTAGAAAAGCTGTACCTTGCTTTCAAATCGTTTACATTCTCCATCCAGAAGCACACACGGTCAGTGAGATTTGGGGCCGCCTCAGAGAGGGGCAGCTGCCAGTCCCTTCTATGGCGCCACCAAAGCACAGGGCGCTTGACGGGCTATGGAGGCGGATTTCTTTAAAAAGTCACTACACAGCCCGGCCCCACGGTTGCCGCAGCTGCCTGCAGGGCTCCTCGGAAGGAGAGGAGACAAGGAAGGGACCAGCCCAGCCATGGGCCCCATGTCAGTCAAGAGGGACAGCGAGGGGTCACGGGAAGAGTTCGCACGTCATGATGTGGGTTTTCCTGGGGGGCTTCGAGGCAGACACAAATATGGCACCCGCTTTGGAATCATCACGAGCAAACAATGTGAGCATTGTGCCAGAGAAGACGGCAGCGACCCACTTCGTGCTTGCGTGGAGCGGTGTTTCGTGGAAAAGCCAACGCAGAAATAGCGCTTGACCGGAAATGCCGTGCCTCTGACGGAGGCGTGGGAGGCTGCAAGCGGGTGGCCGCTGTCCGGCTGCTAGTGGGCCGTGGATTTGTTTGGTTTGTGCGTTGCCCTGCCCCCAAACAAGGCGCTCAAAAGGTTTGCAAGCACCCATGAAAGCAAGACCCAAAGAAGAAGCCAACCAGAAAACCGCGACCCAGACAAGGAGAGAGCAGCATCCAGTTCAACCCACCACCCTGCACTTGACTGGAGCGGTCCTCACTGGCCACCCGGAGGGCAGGCGAGCCCAGCCTCTCTCGGAAGGGCTCCCAGCAGGGAGCTGCCGCGAAGAGCCTCTTGGCATTGCCTCCAACTCCTCCGGTGGCAGTTCTGCAGGCGGAGGTCCCCAACGCAAGGCCGCTCCCGAAGCCTCGCGGGCTCGTCCGGGACAAGACCCTCCCTTGCCAGCCTGGTCTCAGCCACAGCAGCTTTTGTAGCTCACAGCCTTGCATTTCGCTGCCTTTGCGCCATGATAAAGGGCTGCCCTGTAACTGAAGGACTGCTCCCTGCAAAAGCAGACATGTGGCCACTGGGGATGCGAAGACCAGGTTGGAAGCTGGCTCCCTTGCATTCAGTGGACCTCTGGGCGCTCAGCCCTGGCCAGGTCTGCAAGCACCTTGGGACACTAGCCGATTCTTGGCGCAAGGTACGAATTTTGTAATTCTTTGCAAAAAATGCACAAATGCTACCATTCATGCAGAAATACCATATTCTTTGCACAAAGGGTGCCAAGCCCTCAAGTCATGTGCTCTCCTTGCGCTCCCTTCCTGCCCGGCACCCGCGCAAACACTCAGCATGAGCTGGACTTAGGGAAGGGAAAAGCGGACCAGAGTCCAGGGAGCCGAGCTGAGGAAATCCAGTGGCTTCCCGCCTCCCAACCGGATTCCTCAGCAGCCACCCTGCGATCTGGAATGGCGTCCGGAGGGGGCTGCCGTCCCCCTCATTCCTCAGCTGTTCCTGCTTGCAGTGCATCTCCCCACGGCCAACCTGTCACGGCTGTGATGGCTTGGTTAAGCTGCAACAAGCTGACTCTGGCCCTGCCGGATCCGCGGGTGCCAGTCTAGCCCCCAGCTCCTCGCACCGGCTGCTGAAGGTCATGTCCCTGTTGGTTCTGTCTGGATTAAAGTCTCCTGAACCCCTGGAGTGCGGGGGGGGGGGGGCGGAGTGAAGGCGCATTGCTTGTGTCTTTCCCCCCCGGCTCGCTAAACCCACCAACCCACTTTTAAAACTCCTTGCTCTCCATCCGACACGTTGCAAATAGCGTCCCTCAGTTCTGACTGCGCAAGACCTTCCCTGAACAGTATTGTTGATGCCCGAGGAGAGCTTTTAATAAGCGGAGGTAGCTAAACATGGAGTGAACCCTTTGCAAGGGCGTGATCTCCCAAGCTGCTCCAAATGAGTGTTGCAAAACCTGGTGAGGCAGCAGCTGCCCCACCAGCCAAACTGTATGCACCCCCGTCCTTCTCTGGATGAAGGTGGCTGTGGTGGATTCAGTCGAAATCCAAGTGGGATGGGTCTAGAGAATCGGTGTCTCCCGGGAGGGCCTGCTCCGTGCCAGCCTTCTCAGGTACCGTCCAGAAGGAAGGGTTTTTCCGAGGGGTGGTGGTTGCCAAGAGGGAGTTTCCCAGACCGGAAAAATGTCCTGCCCCCCTCAGAGTTCCCACCAACTCAGCTTGGGCAAACCAGGTCCTGAAGGCAACCCAAACCCTCCTGCATTCTTAGATGGGGGCTCTCAGAGCGCCTCGAAGCACGGCTGTATCTGGGGATACAGTGTAGGGTTCGCTGCCCTGTTCAGAAAGCAAGCCAGAGGCCTTTCCCACAAGATTTTATATTGTGTGTGTCTACATAGACATATACATATATATATTAAATTATTATTATTAATGTGTATATTTTAATTTATGTGGTTTTAATTTATTGTTGTAAGCCACCCGAAGGCTTCGGTGAATAGGGCGGCATAAAAATGTTTTAATAAATAAGTAAGTAAGTAAGTAAGTAAGTAAGAAAGATCTCCCAGTCCAGCCACCAGCCTTTAGAAAAGCTCCTGCCCGGCTTGCATTCCCTGGCTCCTGAGCCAGGCATTAATCTCCGGCTTCCCCAGCAGATGATCGCTTGTTTTTCATTCTCTTCTCATACTGTTTTGCCTGCTTTCGATGGTATTTCTTCGTGAGTTCTTGCGTGAGCTGCCCCGGGCTCCTTTGTGAGGCCAAAATGTGTCATATAAATGATTTTCTAAGTAAATATATGAATATAATTCAAACGTGCCGTTTTGTTATGGATGTAGATGTGCGTATACGCCTCTTACTGAATACAGCTTTGCTTTGCTTAAGCAGACGCGGAGCTTGGAACTCGGCTGACGGTAATTCCTTCTTTGGATCAATTGATATAAAGCTGGTCCTATCGCCTTTTCGGGGCAAGTTACCATAATGTGGCCGATGCACAAATATCCGTGCTATTCGTCTGAGCCTCTCCTTCATGTGCTGCCTCAGACAAATGCTACTTTGCACTCAAATCCCACATTTCTCCCTTCGATAGGGAACCCAAGGTGGCACGCATCTTCCCTCTTCGACTCCATTTTATTCTCACGACGACAACCCTGTGAGGTGCATTAGGCTGAGAAACCAAGGCTGGCTCAAAATCATGCAAAGAGCTTACTAGCCAAGCAGGACCTACAACCCTGACCTCCGAGTCCCCCGCCCAAAACGCTACCCATTTTTAGTTAGCTGTTAGGGTTCCCTACTTACGGTCGATTGCTAAATTGATTCAGGGGCGTGTGCGCCCACATTGTCTGTTTCTGCGTAAATGTTTTCCTGTGAGTGCAGCACGTGCTGCGGAGGATTTTGACCAAACGTGTCCAGAGGGGGTGGGATCGACGTGCATTGGATGGAAGAACAAGCGAATAAAATAAAGTGAATGACAGAAAGCCCACTTCCCTTCCAGAGCATTTCCTGATCCATCCTGAAGCATCTGACTGCGGGGGGCTTGGGACAGGGAGCGGGAGAGACAGGGTGGGGGTGGGGGAGACTCTCCTGCTCCTCTAAGCCAGCCCCCCCCCCCCGCCTCTGCCCGACCTCGCTTTCCATGCCGCCCTGTATCCAGTTTCCCAGCCTGGCTTCCATTAACAACAGATGTGCCCCCAGCTGCCGAGTGCGCGGTGCCTTTGATCGCCTGGGCGAAGGCCACGCGCTCCCCAGGCGAGGGCACATCAGCGGGCCGGCCGGGCCAGCTCCGCAGAGCAGCTGCCGGTCGCACAGCGCCTGGCTGTCTCCAGCGCCGGGTAGCCCTCGCGATGGGCCCAGGGAGGGAAGCCACACGGGCCCTGCCGGTCTCCCGGGAGGGAAGCCGGGCGCACGCGGCTGCTCCGGAGGTGGGCGAGCGACCTGCTCCAGCTTTCGGAGGGCCTCTGTGCGAGATGCCTCCGGTGGGCCCTCCGTCCGGGGACCGCGTTGTCCCGCTGCCGGTGTCCCCCCTGCAAAATTCAGAACCAAAACAGTTTCGCCTGGTGCCAAGGAATCAGCAGAGCAGGCGGCAGGCAAGAGCGTCCGTGGGGGCTTGCCAGACTTAGAGGTGTCCGTGTGGCCTATTTTGCACAGGATAGTCCTCTCTTTGAAGGACAGCTAGGAGACTGTTGTGTTTTTTGGAGGCGTTCCCTGAAAGGCTGCCCAGTCCAAGCCACACAAATAGAGGACCCCCCCCCCCAAAAAGAAGCGCCTGGGCTTTGAGAGGCCCACAAACAAGGCGAACGGAACAAGGCGCACTTGGTTGCAGCCCCCCAGTGGGGTGAGAGGCACTGTCTATTTACATCATTAAAATTATTTATAAATTTGCACCCCCCTCTTTAAATTATCACACAGAGTCAGTGTGATGTCGTGGTTAAGTGCACAGGACTGGGACTTGGGAGACCCGGTTTCTAATCCTCACTCAGCCTTGAAGCCCACTGGGTGACTTTGGGCCAGTCCCTGACTCTCAGCCTAGCCCACCTCGCAGGGCTGTTGTGAGGATAAGCTGGAAAGAGGGAGAAGAATTCCTTGAGTTCCTTGAACGGAAGAAAGGTCGGATATGAATACAATAAATAAAAGGGCAGATTTGTGCTGCAGTAGTTCTTCTGGGTGATGCATGCCTTTATTTTTGCTAATAATATGATGCATGCCATGCAGTGGGTTTCTTCCAGTGTCCCAGTTCTCTGGAACTGGGCTGGGGAGCGGCAGGCCCCAGGCAACCCAATCCCATACGCCCCACGGAGACAGAGTGGAACAGGGAGAGGAGGGGGCAGGGACGGAGCCAGGTGCTGCCGCAGCCCCTTCCTCGCAGGCCCCCTGCAGGCCCCCCTGGCTTTTCTGCTGGGCCAGTGGCCCTTCGGAGCCAAGCGTTCCCCGCACCCACCCCAGGGGTCGCAGCCGAGCTCTAGCCCCTGAGCACATAAACACCCCTGCCCATCCGGGGCCCTGTGGTTGTAAATGCACAGGAGGCAGGGGGGAGTCCAGCCATGAACTGCTGCCTGCCCTACAGTCTTTTGTGAAATGCTGGCGGCACAGGTGAAATATGCAGGCATGCTCTCCTATGGACTAGCAGCTTAGGATTTAGTAGCAATGCCTGGGTAGTATCACTGATTCTGTTGGTTGATTAAATGTTTCTGAAAAGGCCTTATGTGCCAGAGCTCCTGTATCTACTCAGACAGGTAGTTACTCATTTGTCTGGGCCTTTTCCAATGGGGCACTGGGGCAGTGCCCCATGGGGGTGGTGAGAGAAGAAAGACCAGCATCCACAACCTGCAGGTGCCTTTTCTTTCTCGTTGCAACAGGTCCAGAGCCTCCAGTCGGGGGTCATATCCAACCCTTCGGGGGCCACAAACTGGCACACAGACCCCGTTCCTCTAACCACACAGTGGCCGCTGCGTTCCGGCTTTCGTGCAAACCTTCCATGCTAATTGGAGATAAGGGCCAGGTTCAGCCCCTGCCACGGACTTTCCTCTCCTGGACCTACGGGAACGGAGCGCCACGTCTGCCGAAACAATCTGCTCCACCTCCAGACAGCTCTGACCAGTTCTTCCTCGTTTTCAGCCCAAATCCTCTTTCTTGGACTTTGGACTCATCCGTTCAGCTCCCAACCCCTGGAGCATCAGAAGGCAAGCTTGCCCCACTGTCCGCGTGGCAGCCTTTCAAATATTTGAAGATGGCTATCAGCGTGTCTCTTGCGCTCAGCCTCAGCAGCGTCCTCTCGGTCTGCTTTCTGCTGACACCGCCGCGATGGCCTCGGGCACTTTCGGTGAAGCTGCTGCTCCCGGCATGCTTCGGGGCCCCAAAAGCCGGGACACTCCCTGGCTTGATTAATACACCCTTTCAACAAAAGATTACATTGACCCAACTTCAGAGGGTGGCTCTCCGATGCCTCCCCCACGCTCTTTTAGAAATCCCAACATCTGCTGCACATCTGGGAAATGCTGGCAGGGGTGCCGGGACCGAGTTGTGCAAGGGGCACCGTGGGAGCGTTTCCGTCGGCTTAGGAATTTTTGGCAGCACAACAAACCGCGTCAGCTTGGGACCCTGACTTGCGACAGACCCCCTCCGGGACATCTGCATGAACTCCACAAGCCTCCTTTAATTCCGCATCGGAACAACAGAGAAACGCCAGTGCGGTGGCTTTGGATGCACCAAATCTCACATTTCTTTTTTGCACATGAAGTTTCCAGCCACGAGGACTGTCCTGCATGTGGAATCACATCCAGCGATGCTCGACGGCCACCAGAACAAAACTCAGCATTGCTGGCTATTGTGTTCGCACAAGATTGTGGTCCTGGGTGCAGAAGGCAGCCCCTTGGAGATCTCCATTCCTTTTAGGGAAAGAAATGCAAGTTTCTAGAGCGCACGTGAGAAATGAACCCCGTGAAATGCCTCAGTCATTGAAAGACAACCCAGACTTAGCCCTGTTCAGAGCAGGATCCAGGATATTAACCGGGCGAGTTTGTCATTTGGAAGTTCCATGGATTTCGATGGGTTTGGCCTGAGTGTGTGAAAGCCAGACCAAACCTTGCAGCCCTCCAGACACTTTCCCCTACAACTCCCATCAGCCCTCGCCAGCCCAGGATGGTGGGAGTTGTAATCCAGAACGTCTGGAATACTTCTCAGCTTCCCCAGCTGTGAACCCTGGCATAGTTGAGGACTTATTTCTGAGCACGTACAGGATTGTATCCTAAGCTGGTTTCCCTTTTGTACGAGGGGGCTGTTCCAGGCATCCAAGGCAGAGCATTTGCCGGCTTGCCGGCTCTGTTCTAGCGGCAGAATCGCCCGAAAACTGGCGTGTCCGACATGCGTTGTCCCTGGAAGACCTGCAGCCGCACGCTGGCCACCGTCACCGGGGCTTAGACGAGGTGGCCAGCTGGATGCCCGAGGCGCTGTACCTCGGCTGCTTGTGGGGCACGGCGGGGAGAAAGCTTGGTCCTCAGGACCAGCATCATGGACAGACCTCACCCTGGGGGCCATCCAGGTCCAAGGACATTTTTTACACAGAAACCCAAAAAGCACACCTCCTCTTTTGCTGGGGAGTTGCCGTCCTTGTTCTTTCCCCGGCCGTCCAGGGCTTGTGCAGACCCACGCGACTGCAATGGTGTTGGAGCCCCCACGGCCATTTCGCGCGCTCTCGGTGCTGCGCACGTCGCTTCGTTTCGCCTCTGCCTTTTAGATTTCATGCCTGTGAGTCGACTGCCATTTCGAAGCAGCAAGCCTGCGACTTCCAGATGTACCGAAGAGCAGGGCTGCTGGTAATCCCGGGAGGGGGATGGAACTGCGGTCCAGCACATCTGGACAACAGCAGCTGGCGAGGCGGCCAGAGCAGATTGTTTAATGGAAGCGCGAAGGGCGCACATCAAACTTGCAATAATCCCCGACGGCTTTTGAGACTTTCACCAAAGAGCTACTGGGAAGGACACTTCTGCAGCCTGAATCAGGCCAAGTCCCTTCTGGATTTGGGGACCACGGGACCCAAGCGCCTCCTCTCAGGGCCCTTTGAGAAAAATGCCTCCCACACTCACGGGGAACCATCTATGTCGAAACGTGGAGAGAACGCTGTTAAAACGACCTTAAGGGTTCAATCTGGTGCATGTTTTCTTTTTTTGCATTTAGACAAACAAAACAGGCCCACAACTTCTGGATGCCACGTCGGGTCTCCGCCACGCCCAGGTCTCCTTGTGTGAAAATGCCGTCTCCTGGAACAGCCCCGCGCGCCCGTCAGCCTTCGCCGACTTCGTCTCCCACCCGCAACAGTAAAGGAAGCTCTTTACCCAAAATTGTTTTTAATGCAGCTGTTTGGTATGTGGGAAAGTTACAGCCTCTTCAACTCCACAGAACACAGTAGAGAGCCAGGACCAACCAGCCAACCAATAAAATAAAATACAATAAAATAAACAATGAGATTAGTTACACAAACACACCAACCCAACCCAAAATACCTTCCTTATAAAAGAATGAGATAAAAGAAAGTATATTACAGGTTTACAGTGGAGAGAAGCTGGGTTGTAGCACTCAAAGGCATCTGTAAACATAGCAGGTGCTTCAACAGCCTAGTCCTTAGTAAGCTGAATCTTTTGATTCTAGGTGAGGGCTCCAACATTACAATACCCCCCCCCCCCGCCCCATAAAAACTTAGGCTGTGCACTTTAGCTCCAACAGGTCAATTTCAGATGTGGGAATCTTTCTGAAGTAGTGGATCATGTGGGCTAAAAGTGGTAGATCTCAGACACCTCACTGAGAACTAGACTCATGATGAGCCTTGCTGAGGTTTGGTTTTTACCCTAAGATCCCACAACACTCACAAGCTCACATGGGAATGACGGGACATGCTTCTATTTGTGGGGAGGAACTGGAATCTCCAAGCTTGCACCAGCAGGTCCACCAAAAACCTCTTTTGTGCAGATGCAAGAGGCTTGCGAGCGCGCTTTATCGGTGGTCCCGTGTTCCAGCTGCAACGATCCCCCTGCCCCGAAGACGCTGCTTGGATGCAGTGTCCCTTCCGCAAGAGGAAGGATGCTGCTCCCCACGGGTCCTCCCGCACCAGAGGACACCCCGGGAGGGAGATGTGGGGAAGGGAAGGGCTTCTTTGCCAGGGCAGCGGAACTGCTGCAAACCCGGATCCACCCGTGCCTTGGAGCCGGCGGATTCTTCCTTGTGTTCTCCAAGAAACTCTGGCAATGGGAACTATTTGGCACAGAAGGCAACGGTCAGGTTTGGCAGGTCCTGAAAAGCAGCCATTTCCCAAACACGGGAGAGCTGCTGCTGGAGAGTATTTTATTCGGAGACAGCAGGCCACGAAGTCCAGATTTAGGTGCGCACTGCAAGGTCTGGCCCAAATGGCGAGGCGAGGCGAGGCGAGGCGAGGCGAGGCGAGGCGAGGCGAGGCAGCAGAGCACTTAGCTTGGCTCCTGCAAAAAAGCCACTTCTTCCCGGGGTCTCAACGCCGCCATGGGTGAGCACAGCCAGCGGGCCCGTGCCGGCCTGTGCGGCATGGGCTTTGTGTTCCCCCAGGAGTCAGGCAGCCACAAGTTCATCCCCTGGACCTGGCTGCTGGCAAGCTCAGTCAAGCCAAGCCTGGCAAGCCATGCACAGCCCATGAAGAAGCCCACGGTTTATTGCTAGGCTGCGAATCGTGGTTGTGCGTCACGCCGTGTTTCAACTGAGCATGGTTTATTGTGTTGCCAGAACCCAAGCTGTGGCCCTCCCAGCCCCCACCAGCCGGAAAAGCCGCCCCTTCCCATCCGCTCTGGCAGCAGCAAGAGCCACACGCGAAGGCGGGTCCCCGGCATCCCCCGATCCGAGCCAAGGCTGGGCATGCAGCAGCGAGGGGGGCAACGGCCCCCTCCAAACAAGGGCAGGTGGGACAAGGACCTGCCCAGGCGCCGGAAGGCTGGAAACCGCTAGCCTCCCGCTCGGAAGTTCCCCATGCATGTTGGAAGCGGTACTGCGTGGAGGCGCCCAGACGACGGCCGCTCTGGCTTTTGGCCAGGGCCCTGCAGAATGCAGACCGCGGGCGGGAGGCGTTTCTCTCCCGGTGTCCTAATGCTCGAATCCAACGGGGGCATCCCAGGAAGCAGGTGGGTGGGAGAGTCAGGAGAGAGGAACGGAACTGTCCTTCACACAGCTCATCATTAAAATACGGACTCCACTTCCTCGAGAAGTCGTGACGGCCACCGATTTGCATGGTGTCCAATGGGGGCTGGAGCAAATCCTTAGGATCTAGGAGCAGAGCAGGCCTGCCCCCCCCCCTCCGCTTGTGCCCATCTGGCGTGTGTCCATTGGGGCAGCTGGCTTGTCACCGTGTGAAAACGTGGCGGACAAGATGGACTCTTGCTTGGACCCAGCAGGGTTCCTACTTCCTTGCATAAGGGGGGGGGGGGGCTTCCTTTCCTGCGTTCTGCTGCATGAACTCTAGGTGGCGCTGTGACGCAGAAACAGTGCAAACGCACAAGTGGACGCAGCGTCTTCTTTCGCTTCTCTGAGCTGCTTTTTCCTCGCCTTCTAGCAACTCACCACAAGTGATGGCTTGACCCAGAAGTGACTCTGGAGGACGATGGCATTATCTAACGAGCCCCTAATCAATGGGGACAAGCGCATGATCAATGCCCCAGGGAGGAAAGGCTCCTCTTTCAAGAGAAGGAACTCTGATGTTTTTACATTATGCTGTAAACTTCTCAGAAAGTTTCAGTTATTGGATGGAACAGAAATGGAATGAAGACCTTTCTGTTCAGAGTCCGAGATGCGTGAACTGTGCTACTGAGGGGAGCGCTCCTGCCCAGGGCGTGTGTCTGTGTTGGCGTGAATTGTGTTGGCCTGGGGCAGAACAGGCCGGCTCTGGCCAAGACCGGACACTGCCAGGGCGCCAGCTGGGACTCCGAAGGCCACTTCCCACCCGCAAACGCAAGGCCAGCAGCTTTCTGCGGGGTCCGGTGCAGCCCCCAGGTGCAGGGCGTGATGCGCTCACCCAGCTTATACCTTCGAAAGGATCTGAAGGGCACAGAAGGACCGAAACGGGGCTGGGAGGTCCCACCCCTCCCGATTCCCACTTCTCAATCGTAATGCTTTTTTCAGGGGTGAAGGGACCTCTTGCACCTGTCCTCTGGCAAGAGGGCCGGGAACCCGAGGAACGTTCTCGGTTTTCACGGTTGCCGAGTTTGCTCAGCGTTGCACCTGACTTTGTGCCCGTATCAGACCGCCCCCGTCGCACTGCCCCCACCACGGGCCGCGTGCCGGGAATTCTGCAGGCAAGACGGAAGCGGTGTGCGGCTCCCGCCCGGCCTGCCCCCACTTTGAGCACGCGGCCCCCGCAGCCCAGGGCAGCCAAGGGAGCGGCGCTGGTCGGCCTTCCGGAGGCATCGCGCTGCAGCGCCACGTCCCGTCCACGGGAATGGGGGGCACTCCGCGCTCCAGCCCAGCGCACGGTCCTTGCCCTTTGGCTCCCGTGTCCATCGCTCCGTCCCTTTCCCTCTTCGAACCCTTTCCGGTACCGAGCACGCCTCCCCTCCCCGACTTTCCCTGTCCTCCCCCCCTTCCCCACTCCCCCTCCCACTTAGCAAAACCCAGACGCACAAGCAGGGGGGCGCGAGCGAGTCCCCTCACACCACGGAGCTGACCTCGGCGGGGGCGCTCAAGTTCTCCGCGACGTCGGCCCGCTCGATGGCCTCCAGGGCCGTGCAGAGCGCCTCCAGCGTGGCCCCCTCCCTGGACGACCAATCCGAGAGCAGGGTGTGGGCGGGGGCCTCCCCCCGGCCAAAGGTGGCCACGGCGTCCTCCTCGTAGCCCAGGTGGGTGGCCAGGCGGCGCCAGTCTTTGCAGTGGGGGGGCCTCTCCAGCAGGCGCTCCACTTCTTCCTGCTTGTGGGGCGGGAGGTTCGCGTACATCCGGGGCTCCGCCTTGGGCCCTGCATGGGAGAAGGCGGCGGGGTCAAGGAGGGGCTGCAGACACAGAGGGACCGGAGGGCTCCCCCCCGTCCCGACGGAAGGCAGCACGGCCTGCACTCGGCGCGGGAGGGAAATGGCCGGCGTCTTGCAAGGAACCATCCCGACGCGGAGGGCTGCCGGAGGGTCCCGGGCCGGCCGGCCGCCCTCACCGCCTTCCTCCTATTTGGCCCTTCTGCAGGAGACGCCCGGTGCTCCTTCTGAGCTGCAATCTTTGGCTCACCCCCTCCAGACACTTAACAATGGCTTCTTGTGCCGCACCCGGACACCACCCACCCAAACAACGGGAACGCTCTTCCTGCCTTTCCTCCCCGCTCCCTCTTTGCTCAGAGCTGGCAGTGGGAGGAAGACTCTGGCCCCGGGGGACGCGTGCACAGCTGCCGACAATATTCTGCGCCATTCGGTCGTCTCCATTTTAGGGACCCTCCCCCAGCGACTGGGTTCTTCCTTCTCTCCCGTTCAGCAGCTCAGGGCACGGGTTATTCTGGGAGGTGAAATTTGGCCCTTTCCGATTCTCCTCCTGAACAGTTTTTGCACATTTGCAAACCCTGAGATCAGCCCCTGGACCCTTCCCGGCTTGGTGCTCTCGAGCAGGGAAAGACGTCTGCCCTCTCCCGGCCCTGCTGCTTCCCTGGGGGCCTGGAACATCTGTGCCGAAAGCACCCCACCCCGTCCAGCCCACCTGTTCGCCCTCCGGGGGGCAGCCAGCCTCTCCGGGGTCCTTCCTGCACTGCCTGCGGCCCCTTCCCAGCCCGAAGGAGGTGCCTCGCTCCGTCCGGTGGCAGGGCCGGCCCCGTCGGAAAGAACCCTGTGGCACCAGCAAGTCCGTGCTCCGTACAAGAGCCAGCCCCCCCCCCCCCACTGCTTCTCTGGGCCGTCATCACCCACCGGCTCCTGAGCATAAAGCAACCTTCATGAGGGCGAGAAACTCGCGTTTGAAAAGCATTTCGAGCCAGAAGCTTGGGCCGCGGATGCCAGTTCCTGCAAAGCAGCTGTGCACAGTTGCGGAACGGCCACAGCCCCAGTGACGGGCCAGGCCCCCTCCCACGGCCGGGACCAGCTGGGGACGCGCCCGCCTTACCCTTGCTGAGCGGGTGGTGCTCCTGGAGGCTGTGGGTGTCGAGGAAGACGCCGCTGTCGCTGTGCAGCTTCTCGCCCTCCGGGGAGGCGCCCGCCTCGCCCGCCCGGGCCTTGGCCAGCTGGTGCTTCTGCTTGCATGTGGTCCAGCTGCGGGGACAATCCGGGGGAGCCCTGAGAAGCCGCCCCGGAGCAGCCCCTCTGGCCGCCCCTCCGAGCCACGGACGTGCCCGGCGGACGCAGGGATCCTGGCCCCGGCGGGCGGGAGAGGTGCCGGCGCGGGGAGCCCTCCCAGCTCATGGGGCTTCAGCAAAGGGCCGGGTTAGACGCTGGAGGCGATGCCATTGTTTAGAGAACAGAAGGGACCGGAGACTAAAGAACTGACGATTAATAATAGCAAGGAGCTAGAAAATGGAAGGTGACTATCATATAACTGACTGGTAGAAAGAAGCCTGGGATATAGCTATTAATAAGTTGCGATATTCAATGGGAAATGGTTTGATGAGTGAAAACAAATTTGAAAGTGAATGAAGAGCTTTTATTGACTACATGTTAATAAAAGGAAAAGGGTGTGAACCGCCACAAGAGTTGTGACGAACCGCCGAAATACTGATCTGGAAGGGAAGTGGGGCAACCTGAATGAATAAATGGACTTGTACAAAGTAACTTGAGTTGTTGGTCTTGTTGGAGGTAGCAGTATTACTGCATTGCTTAATTATGTTTATTAATAATGTTTAATTATACTGTTACCATAGTAGTTGCATTGTTTTTGTTTGTTTAATATTGTTTGTTTAATTAAAATGAAAAAAAGAAAAGGGCCGTGTGTGGAGAGCACGGGAAAAGCCTCCCCGAGGCTTCGGCGAATGGGGCGGCATAAAAATGTTTTAATAAATAAATACAATAAATAAAAAAGGACCGGCATCTCTGCTTTTCTCAGCCGGTCCGCAAAGGCCGTGAAAATGAGCTGGCTTCGATCCGCTCTCCACTGGCCCCGGGGACAAGTGGCCCTGAAGGCTGGGCTGGAAGGAGGAATGCCGGGGTGGGAAGCATCCGGGGGGGGCCTGGGGGGCAGGAGTGAAGGTGGGAGATGAAACAGGTCACAAGCAGGCAGGGGAGGCAAGAGGGAAGCCAGCGCTCGGTTCAGTGGGCCGGGTCTGACCAGCCCAGTTCAGTGCCGGCCCACTGGAAGGGTGACCCCCTTGAGTCCTGGTTTCAGTGGGCCTATCCGGAGTGGGATGGGGGTCCGGATCAGACCCCAGGTAAAGGCCCATGTGCCTGGGCTGATGCAGCTCCCGCCAGCACAGAAGAGGGCTGCAGTTTTTGGACACCCACGATCCGCATCTGGCACTGCAGGACACGGAGCCGATGCCACTTTTCCGGCAGGGAAAGGCCTGGGAAGGGGCGTCCTCTGATCCGCGGAACGCCATGCGTGGCGCAGGCAGCCCCCTGGGAGGAAAGCGTGGCCAGGGATGCCGCCTGCCAGGGAGCCCCCTCCTTCGCACATGCGTGTTTGCTGGGAAAGCCACCCCGCAGTGCGTGCGCCGCAGGGTGGGGCCGCGGGGGGGTCATGGGGAATCCCGCTCCCAGTTGGTGCAAGCTGTGTGTCGTTGGGGAATTCAGATGCATCCTGGGAGAGAAAGGCTGCTTAAAGGTGCCTTGGTGTTATAAATTCAGACCTGCGCCCCTTTCTCAGAAAGCAGCAGAATTCCAAGCCAGGTGACTGTTCAGCTTTGCTATTGCCTTAAGAAGAGGGAATTCTTAGCTATCCTCAGAGGCTGCAGGTGACGTTAATCCTTCTCTAGGCTCCTGCTGCTCAGAAACAGCTGAGAAAGTTGCCAGGTCAGGGCTCTTTAGCAGCATCACAACCCTAATTTGCATGATTAAAACTCACAGCTAAGGCTCAAAAACCAAAAAATCCTTGCTTTCCCGAATATTCAAGTCTCTCTCCTGTAATCCAGGCTATTCTCTCACATTCTTTTGACTGTGTTCCCCTGATTTTGTCCTCACTTGACCAGCTGCTATGTCATGCGACTCAGCCTATCAAACACTCTGCACATGCTCTGGAAGCTTGTAGTTGGCCCGGCCTCTACCCGGCGGCGCTTCTGCAAGCTTGGGTTCTCTGCAGAGGGTGCCTGAGTGGCCTTTCACTAAACGGCTGAGGTTCCAGGCACAGGGGGTCTCCCCTTGCATCTGCACGGCGGCTCTCAAGACGCTCCGAGCAGCTTCCTGCAGGGGGCTCAGCCCCGGAGAGCCTGCCGGGAAGCAGACACATTTGGGGGGCCCAGGCAGCGGCTCCCCCCCCCCGCCGGCCAGCTGACGCCTGGCCTGGGGAGACACATCATGGCCCCTTGTGCGCATGGAGCCGGCCGGGAAGGTGCCGCGCCACTGCTCCGGCTGCGAAGGGTCCCTGGCCCGGGACCATCAGTGCGCGAGGAAGACCAAGCGCGCAGCCGGTGCAGGAGAGCCGCTCGTCCGCTGGGAGGCAGGCGCAAAGGCGTGGCTCTGCTTGCGAACCGAGCAGGACAGCACGTGGCTGGGGGCCTCTTCCTCTCGGCTGCCCTCGTGGCGCAGGGGAGCGGCCGGCCGATCTCGGCCTGCGAAGCCACGCGGGGCTTCATCCTATTCAGGGCCGGTCCCCGTCGGCGAGCCGGGTGCAGCGGGGAGGGCGGCCTCGCCTTGCCCCACAGAGCACCAGCCTCTGACCCAGGGTGTGCCGGGACCTGGGAGGCAGCTTTCCGTGGCCACGATGCCCCCTTGCCGGAGTGGGGGCCAATGCAGCTGCTGGGCAGCTGCAAGGGCCGACGAGGAATGCTCTGCCGCAGGTGGCCCGGCTCCGGCCCCGGCCATCCGCTGCCAGCCTGCATGGGGCCAGCCCCCGGGCAGGGTCCTTCGGGCACGGTCCCTTCCCTGGCCCCTCCCTCCAGAGGTCCCTCTTCTCACCCCCTTGGCTGCAGCGTGGCCCGGAGGAGGCGAGCGCCAGAGGTGGCTCCCCCCGTCCTTCCCGCCACCCCATGGTCCGGCTCAGAGCGAGAGCCAAGGTTTCCGTGGGGGAGAAGGGGGCTGCCACAGGGAGTGGTCTCGCTAGTGCCCCCGCCGCCCCGGCGCAGCCTCGGGCACTACCAAGCCATGCCTGCCCAGCCATGGGCTGTGATCGAGTGCCTGCCCTTGGCTGACCCCCTCCAGGACTCTCCCCACCTCCCCGTCCGGGACCCCTTTCCCAGGAGAAACCAGCACTCTTTTCCCAGGCGGTGGCCCCTCCACTCCAAGACGCCCCCCAAAGGACTCACAGCTCAGCCCAATTACAGCAGAACCCCGAGGATAACTTGCATTCATGCTGGGAGTTGGAGTCAAACACACCTGGTAGTGGTGAGAGTGCTGGACCGAGGACCCGGGAGAACGGACCGGGTTCCAGTCCCCGCCTGTCCGTGAAGCTCCCTGGGTGACTTGGGGCCAGGGACTCCCTCTCGGCCCACCCTACCTCACAGGGCTGTTGTTGCCGTGAGGGTAAAAGGCGCTGCGGGGCCCCCCTTGGGAAAGGGAAATGGCAGGGTAGAACTGCCATGCAACCCACGTTCTCTGGAGGCCACCAAGTGGCCAAAGCTCCCCTCTGCCAGACGTACCACTTGAAGGCCACGTAGGCCAGGAGTCCCACCACCACGGCTGCCAGGATGGAGCAGTACACCGGGATGATGTTCTTGCCATTGTCCTCCACCAGCGGGGGGGGCAAACTCCGACTCCGTGGAGGAATTGGGGGGAGCGCTGCCTTCGGAATCCAAGAGCGGCGTCCTCTTCGGAAAGGTCTTTCGGGTCTCTCCCTCAGTGCGCTTCAGGATCTGCAGCTCCTTTTCTGCAAAAACGCACAAGGCCGTTTTGTTGGCTTGCTTATGTGTTGGTTGTGCTTCTGTTCCCCCTGCGCTGAGACCCTCTGGGTCCACCACACGTAAAACCATAAAATACGAGGCAACATGCGATGCCAGCGTTTAAACCTTCAGGGTCTAAAGATCAGAAAAACAACCAAATAGAAGCTAGCGACAGCATGGAATTTTAAAACGCAGCACTCGGCTTAAAAGAGAAACCAAGAAAGGAAAAGCTCACAGCAGGCCTCTCTGGGGAGCTGGCCCCACAACCGGGTGCCATGTCAGGAAAGCCCTTTCCCTGGTAGCTGCCCAAGCCATGTTTGTTTATTTATTTAAAACTTTTGTAGCCCGTCTCATTACAGAAGTCTCAAGAAGGTTTAACAATACAAAATGCATTTTTTTAAAAACACGGTGACCTAAAAATAAGCAATACTAAAACCCCAATTAAAACAATTAGTTCTTAAAACATTGGGAAAATAAAAAGTTTTTAGCCTGGCGCTGAAAAGAATACAGTGCCAGTGCCAGCCACACCTCTCTGGGGAGCGATTTCCACAATTGGGGTGCCACCACAGAGAAGGCCCTTCTCCAGGTAGTCGCCCTCCTAATCTCCTTCAAGGAGGGCACCTGGAGAAGGGCGTCTGCCCCAGATCTTAAGGGGTGGGCAGGCACATATGGAAGCAGACGCCCCTCCAGGTAACCAGGCCCTTAAGTCAGCCATGTCGAACCTTTGAGAGACCGAGTGCCCAAACTGCAACCCAAAACCCACTTATTTATCGCAAAGTGCCAACACTGCAATAAAGCCTGAACACTGAGATTTTAGTTTAGAAAAAACAGCTCACAGCCCGTCCAAGCAAATATACATATCTCTTTTGCAGCGCATTGACTGGCCATGTGAAAGCTCAGACGAGTCATGCCTAATGAGTCGTGGCTCGTGGCTTCATCGCCTGGCGCCGCTACTGCGTTCCGAGCATGCGCATGGCCCCCATGTGCGCTGTTATCCGATGCTCGGCTGCTGGGCGATGCTGGGGAGACTTGGCTCGCGCGCTGACAGAGAGGGCTCTGCGCGCCCGCTGTGGCAGGTGTGCCAGAGGTTCGCCACCACTGGCCTAACCTCGACTGGTGCACTCCCCTAACCCTAATATAGGGGTAAAGTTCCATTGAAAGGGGGCAATTTGGAAAAAGCCTTCCTTGAGCAGCTTTTTCTGCACAGCTCATCCTTTCTGCCCATTCTAAACACATTCCACTCATCAAAATCATGCCAGGACACCTCGTTTTCTAACCCTAACCCTACCCTGGTGCACACCCCTAACCCTAATATAGGGCTAAAGCTCCTTTGAAAAGAGGACCATTTTGAAAAAGCCTTCCTTGAGGATCTTTTTCTGCACATCTCAATATATCTGTCCATTCTAAACACATTCCACTCATCAAAATCATACCAGGACACCTAATTTTTCTAACCCTAACCCTATCCTGGTGAGAACCCTAAACCCTAAAATCGGGCTAAAGTTCCATTGAAAGGGGGCAATTTGGAAAAAGCCTTCCTTGAGCAGTTTTTTCTGCACAGCTCATCCTTTCTGCCCATTCTAAACACATTCCAACCATCAAAATCATGCCAGGACACCTTGTTTTCCTAAACCTACCCTGGTGCAAACCCCTCACCTTAATATAGGGGTAAACTTCCATTGAAAAGAGGGCAATTTTGCAAAAGCGTTCCCTGTGTCGCTTTTTCTGCGCAGCTCATCCTTTCTGCCCCTTCTAAACACGTTCCCACCATCGAAACCATGCCAGGACCCCTCGTTTTTCCGACCCTAACCCAGTGATGGTGAACCTTAAGGAGCACCTGCAAGCAGGACAGCTCCTCCGGGAGGCAGAGCGCGACCGGCTCCAGAACAGGCTGAGCATCGCTGGGCCGGCAGGCGCCGCCTCCCCCTTGCCCTGATTGAGCCTCGGCAGCCTGGCCTTCACCCGGGGCCCCACGGCCACAGTTCCCACTGCCTCACCTGGAAAGGAGCCAGAGCCCGGTGACACCTCACAGCTCCTAGCAAGCCTCCCCCAGGGGCATCATGGCGATCCCAGAATCATCAAAGAGTAGAGCTGGAAGGGGCCAAGAAGGCCATCCAGTCCACCCCCTGCTGTGGCAGGACCCCAAGTCACACCATCCCACTCAGATGGCTGTCCAGTTTCTTTTTGAATGTCTCCACCGTGGGAATGCCACCACCTCTCCAGGCAGCCGGTTCCACTGCTGTGTTGCTCTGACAGTGAGAAAGAGCCTGGATCTGGGTTGTCGCAGCTTGAACTGATTATTCCGTGTCCTGCACTCGCATCAGCAAGAAGAGATCTTGGCTTTCCTCTTTGTGGCAGCCTTTGAGGTCCTTCTAGAGGGAGCTCATGTCCCCCCTCAGCAGGAAACCTTTTTATTTCATCTATATTTCAATAAGCTTTAATATTGTATTTTTAATACTATATTTTAACTGCAGCCAGAGTGGGTCAATTTATGTTGATTTTATGTTAATATTTTGTTATAATTTATGTATATTGATATTTGTATTTTATTTATGTAAGCCATCCTGAGGCTTTTGCAATAGGACGGCATATAAATATCACAAACAAACCAAACAAGCAAACAAATGTAAAAGCGAGAGACACAAAAGCAACAGCAACCAGGGCCACCTTCTAGTCCTGTGCTTTCTGTGGAATATCCAGAGCAAAAAAAAGCCACTTCTCTCCCCGGGGAAATGCACAAACCCAGCCTGTGCGCACGAGGTGTGCCTTGTGAAGCAGCAAAGTCCCGGCCTGGGCATTCCACGTGGCAGACGACAAGAAGAGCCGTGAGCCTCTGGCGCTTCCTCTCTCCCTTTTCTAAAAGCCATCCTAAAAGTGAGATTGTTCATGCATCTCACATGAAATGTGGAGTATTTCTTGACTGCAAATGTCCCTTTTCGGCGACTCTGCTGTGAAGATGGAACGAGGTCATCCTGCACAGAGACTGGGAAAAGCAGGCACTGGGGTGAGAGGCCTGAAGTCCCTGCAGAAGTGGAAGGTGGGTTATGATCTGGGAAGAGGCCTCTTGGCCGAGGGCTTTCGGGCCGGCTCCCGCCATCGCTGCCATTCAGGGAGCAAGCCCATTTACAAGAGGAAAACTTGAAGGGCAGCACCGGTCCCGGGAGCCGACGCATCGCTCCCGTGTCCGCAAAGTAAGGCTGCCACGCTGCGCAGCCTGGAATTTGGGCACGGACGGACTCTGAGCCCCAGAGCACTCGGGGCTGCAGAGCAAATTCCAGGACTCCGAAGTCTTTAAAAATGTTTCCAGATGTGGTTTTTATGATGCAGTCCCTCTGCTTCGTTCACAGAGTTTCCTGAGAGGTCAGATGGTCACTGTCTTCCACTGGATACGCGTTCCTGCTTCCTCGTCAGTCCTCCTGGCCGTTTTCTTACCAACCCAAAGAAAACCGCTAAACGGGAAACAGCGGAAGGGCTGCGTGGCCCCTTGGCACTGTGAGGGCCCCGGAGAGGCTGCAGGGCTGGCGTGTGCCCAGGCCCTGGAAGGCATTCGGGGTGTGCAGAGAAATCAAGGGGGTGGGTGTGCCCCCTCCGCTTTCTGCACCTCGACCCGTGGACCTGCGCTGGAACGGCACGGCCGGTGCCGGCTCGGAGACGAGGTTCCCAGGCAAGATGCCTTCCTCTCCCCCGTCTGCTTGGGCACCGCTCGCTGCGGGGCAGAGGGCCGGCAAGGGTGCGGGACGTGGCGCCTCCCTGGTCTGGGCCAGGGAGTGGGGCAGGTGAAGGTGCGCGTAGAGAGAGGAAGAACTCGGAGGTGGGCCGGGCCAGGCCGAGTCTTTGGCATCCACCTGGGGGTGCCCACCTTTGGTGTGGGCAGTGAACCCGAATGCCTGCAGGGGTCGCAATGGAGGGGACAGCGGGTCAGCGAGCTGGACGGAGGAGGGAATGGGGTGGGGGGGAAGCAGCTGGAGAGGGTGCTTGTGAAGGGGCTCTCGGGGGACTTGGCGGCAGGCGGGACACGAGCCAGCAGTGTGACAGCGGTGGAGGCCACCCCACCCCTCCGCAAGGCGCACGGCCAGAAGCCTGGTTCCAGATCGAGGGAGGGGGTGATTCCGCTCCACACGGCTCTGGGGCCCCACGGCCGGAGGGCTGCGTCCAGTTCTGGGCTCCACATCAGAGGGGAAACGCAGCCGGGTGGGGATCGGTGTGGCACGTGGTCTCGAGAGTTGTGGTCGGCCAGGGGGGATGCTTTTTGAAGGGAGCTGGGCCTTTCCATCTGAGGGGAGACCCCAAGGGATCCTGTGGCGGCTGGGAGGCATGTGAGGGGAGACCACGAGGAGGAGGGCCGGGCGCTGTTCCCCCGCTGTGGAGGGCAGGAGGGGTAACAGTGGGGCACAGCTCAAGGAACCCGGCTTCTGGCTGGATGTCAGGGAGGGCCTCCGGCAGTCAGGACCCCTGGGGAATGGAAGGGGCTTCCAAGGAGGTGGGTGAGGCCCCATCAGTGCGGGTCTTCAAGCCAAGGCTGGACAACCCCATGATGATTACATGAGCAGAGCCGGCTGGAGCCGGGGGTCAGACTAGATGTCCCGGGAGACCCCTTCTGACTCGCTCTGTTTGTTTCTATGAATCGCTGCTTCGACCACTTCTCCCCAAGCTGAAATATCTTGCTTTGCAGAGAAGAGGAGCTGCTAACAGGCCACTCTTCCCAAGCAGAAGGGCTGTCGCGGGCCCTGCGGACAACGCAGGCCGTGGATCCCCACAGAACGACGCAACACAGGCCTGGCACGTGAGCGCTCAGGTCTCGAAGGGCGGCCCCGTTCCCTCCGGTGCCACGCCGGCTCTCCTGGAGCCGCCTCCGTCCACAGGCGACACTTGGGGGCCTCGCATTAGGACACGCACATGCAATTCCTTTCCGCGTTTTGAATTGCGCGCGACGGCGGAGCAGCTCTGCAGGGAATGGCAGCCGCGTGGGGAAGGCCAGAGCCCTCCTGCTCCCCATCGCGCCTCATCCATTACGCTGGGATCACCGCTGAATCAGATTCCAAGGGGAGCGACGCAGCTTCGTTGCCCAGAGGAAAGTGGGGAAAGCACATTTTCCCTCCCGGCCGCGAACTTGCTAGGTGGCCTCGCGAAAGCTCAGGGCGATGTTTTGCTCTTTCTCCAGGAGTTGTTCTGCTCCGGAGGAAAAGTGGTGGGGATTTTTCTTCCCTTCCCCGGGGGGGGGGGGGGAGCTGATGGCTGGGGGAAGGTGCTTCCCACTGGAGAGCTGGAAGAGGGGAAAGTAACCCAAGACCAACCAGGACGGCTGCAAAGCTCTCGGGAGGTTTAGCCCGGAGGAGGGATGACACAAAAGCGGTCTTCAAATATTTGAAAGGTTTTCACATAGAGTTATTATTTCTTTTCTGCCTCGCCCCACGGCCAAAGCTCTCTGGGTGGTTTATGATGAGAAGGTGGAGCGGACGGGGTCTCTGATGCACCAAAGGGCAGAAGGACTGAGAAGTGGAAACCAGAGACGTGGATTGTGGCTGCGCAT
This sequence comes from Varanus komodoensis, assembly GCF_004798865.1. Lineage (NCBI taxonomy): Eukaryota > Metazoa > Chordata > Lepidosauria > Squamata > Varanidae > Varanus > Varanus komodoensis. The sequence continues at coordinate 5,509,827 of NW_025335440.1, forward strand.
GAGAAGGGCCGACAAGTGTGGTCCCCATACGTGGAAGTCAGACCTGCATCCCAATGCATCCATGTCAGGCTCTGATCTGCTCAAGAGACTAGTCCTCAGTGAGTTCCAGGTGGGGAAAGCCAAGGTACTGGAGCGCTGTGCATTCATGTGAGTTTGTTGCTTTACAGATTTTGCAGGCAGATGTGGTAGAATATGGTGGAAAATGCCAACAGACTGTAAAGGTTGGGGGAAGGGGCCACTTATGTGTGGCCACCACATGGGATTGGTTTAAAAACACCTCCCCAAATGCGGGGGTGGGGGGGGGGAGGGAGGCAACACTCAGCTAACTCCTCAAGAACGCAAGAATGTATACAGAAAATAATTCCCCAACTGCAACCGAATCGGCAGGGTATTCAGCTTCCTCTTCCGTGCTGCATCTGTCCAAGGTGCAGGCCAGAGACTGGCTAAAGGCCAGTATCCAGTTGTTCTGGACTTCATTTCCCAGAATCCCCTGCCAGCATGGCAATAGTGAGTAAGACTCAGAGCCAAAACATCTGGAAATCTACTTTTCGACCACTGCAGATGTAAATGGGAGGCAGAATTCCAATAGAGCTGGGAGAGACACTGAGGGCGTTGCAGGTGGGGGGAAGCTGCTGTCTCATGAACCCCCTGTAAAAAACTCTTTGCAGGTAGAAAGGTAGCACTTGGGGGAAATGCGGGCTTTTGCTACGATGGCAAAAGAGCAGATTGCCGTGGAATTTGTACAAATTCGACACTTGATTCATTTCTGTAAATACAGGACAAGCTATCCAAAGGTTAAGTTCTGTTTTGCAATGGCTTGACTAAAAGCTACATAAACATGTATGGATTTGGAGTGAGAAGGATGCCAAAAATGCCTCTCCTAGTTTTGTACTTGCAGGGCTGTTGCTGAAAATAAAACAGCACCCCAAAGCCAGGCCTTTCATCCCCCTGAATCCAGCAAACAGCAGCCTGATGTGGTACAGTCTTCCTCAGACTTTACCATATCATGCATGACAGACGCTTGGTTTGTAGTCCGTGAGCCAAAAAGAAGCCAGCGCTTGCTGTGCCCAATTTTCCTCAAAAAGACGGGATTCTAAATTGGTTGCAAAGCCTCCTTCAATGCCAAGGTTGGGCAGGGGGGCGGGGGGAGGCGCATTGCCGGCCTGTGTGTATCACAGAATAGCCTCTATCCCTAAGCAGAATGGGGCCGCGATCTCTTTGACGCGAGACCGTCCACCCCGCCGTGCTTTTCTCTCCTTTCTCCTCCGCAGAAGCAACATCACACGAGGTTCCGTCTCTTTGAGGGGCCGATTCGTGCCCGTGCCCCCCCCCCCCACATGCATGCATGCAATGCGGCCCACCCCACGCGAAGAAGGGTGGCCCACCCCAATGGAGCAAGGCTCTCGGCGAAGGCTTCAGAAATTTGGCTTGACCTTCCCTGGCCCCCCGGCCTCGGCAGCCCCCCAATACTGAGCTTGAGAAGGTTTCACAAGCCCCCCTCCAGCCAAGTGGGATTAAAGACACGGACCTGGAACAAAAGCCGGATTAGGGGCAACCTGAGGAGAGTCTATTCTGGCACACAAAAAATGCAACTGTTCTAAAACAAAGGCCGGGATCACGGGAAGCGAGTCGGCACATGAAGTTCCTGATGGATTTGGATCCAGAGGGCTGCTTGTCCCCAAACTCTCGCTCTGGAGTGCAGTTCTGGGGTCTACGAGGACAGATGCTGACGGCTGGGGCTGCTGGGCATTGAAGTCTGCCACGAACAATCACCCCATTTTAGCTCTGCTGTTTTTCTGTTCTCTTTGCACACGCTCTGGCCAACGGCCCTTGCCCCTCTCTCTCCCGCTTTAAAAACCAAAGGCCGGTGTGTGTGATCGTGGGCTCGGAGTGAGTAGAACAAGCACCCGTGGTACACGTGGCCACACCAGCACAAGCCAGTTGCCCAAGCTTGGCACGTTCCAATTTTCTCCACTCCCATGAAGGCCCTGCCTGGCATCCAGCATCTCCTGGGGCAAACCACGCTAGAAGTTCAAGGAAAGAAGCCCTGATGTTCCAAACATGAGCTACCAATGTGATCCAGCCGTCAAAAGGGCAAATGCTATTTTGGGATGCATGAACAGAAGTATTCCTTCCAAATCACGAGAAGTAGAAGTTCCCCTCTACTCCTCACTAGTCAGACCTCACCTGGAATACTGTGCTCAGTTCTGGGCACCAAGATTTAAGGAAGACGCAGGTAAATTAGAAAGGGTGCAGAGGAGGGCAACAGAAACGATCCAGGGTTTGGAGACACTGCCCCGTGAGGGGAGACTGGGAGAACTGGGCATGTTCAGCCTTGGGAAGAGAAGGCTGAGGGGGGACATGAGCTCCCTCTAGAAGGACCTCAAAGGCTGCCACAAAGAGGAAGGCCAAGATCTCTCCTTGCTGATCCCAGAGTGCAGGACACGGAATAATCAAGTCAAGTTGTGACAACCCAGATCCAGGCTGGACATCAGGCGAAACTTTCTCACTGTCAGAGCAACACGGCAGTGGAACCGGCTGCCTGGAGAGGTGGGGGGCTCTCCCACACTGCGGGCGTCCAAAAGAGACTGGGCAGCCATCTGAGTGGGAGGGTGTGACTTGGTGTCCTGCCACAGCAGGGGGTGGACTGGATGGCCTTCATGGCTCCTTCGAACTCCGCTATTCGATGATTCGATGATCCTGGGGTTCCTTCCTGCCCCCGCTTGGAAGGTCGCCGTGCTCACAGGGCCTTGCCCTGCCCCATCTGGCTGCGTGCTCGGCGGCCACGCGGCTGAGCTCGCCTCCCCTCAGCGAGCCCCTCTGGGTGCTGGGGTTCCCCGGGCCAGGCAGCCGCTCTCCTCGGCCTCCTGCTCGCCTGCGGAGGAGCTCAGCACGGGCTCTGCACGCGCGCGTCTCCCTTTCCTCTAACTGGCTCCTTCAGCGCTGCGTCGTAAGAGCCGGACCTACTATCCGTTCCGCATGCGGAACAGGAAGGAGAGAGAAAATGGGACTTCACGGCAGAAGGAAGAGGAAAAGAACCCGAAAAGGGCTCCGATTCCAGCCCCAGTCGGTCTCTGTCAGTCAGATCAGTGCTGGCTCCACGCTTTGGAGGGTCCGCCAGCAAGACCGCCCGGGCCGCCTCCTCTTCCTGCTCACCGACTCTGTTCCCTGGGTCGGTGCGAAAGGCACGCGAGCAGGCAGCTTGCAATGGGGAAGAGGCGGCGTGGGGAGCCCAGGGGCGCTTCTCCTTGGCCCCCAGGAATGGTGGGGCTCAGCGAGTGCCCAGCCACGTCCACCTGCGAGGTCACCTGCCTGGAAAGTGCACCCCAAGCTGGCCTTCCCGAGCCTGCCCCCTTCCAGGGGGCTGGCCTGCGACTCCCATCATCCCCAGCCAGCACGGCCACTGGGGGGGTGGGGGTTGTGATCCAGCACATCCGGAGGGGGGTGGCCCGAGGGGGGTCGCGTCGCACGCAGGCCCAGAACATCGTTCTCTTTCTTGCTTGCGTTTGCCACACAGGAGCGTGCGGGGAGACACCGCGCTCCACGCCCGCGTCACGGAGGCCGGGGGGCTGCACCGCGCCGGCCCCTCCGCCGAGCCCCGTGGGGCGCACGCCCACCTACCCATGCACAGCGTGTCGGAGAAGGGGCTGCAGGCCTGGATCATGACCTCGTTCTCGCCGCACTGCTCCTGGCAGGCCAGGCACGGCTCCGAGGAGCTCTTCACCTCCGAGTAGAAGCCCTCCGGGCACTTCTGGCACGTGGTGTCGGTGCCGGGGCCGCAGGGCTCGGCCGCCCCGTAGCCCTCGTGGCACAGCCGGCAGGGGAGGCACGCCCGGCTGCCGTGGCTCCCGTTTCCCGGGGGAAGGTACTGCCCCTGCGGGCAGCCGCTGGCACAGACTCTGTCCCGCGCAGGGGCGCACGCCTCCTGTGTGTGCACGTGGCCCGGGCACACGGTACACGGGCGGCAAGCCTCCGTGGCGCTGGCGACGGCGGAGAACATCACACCTGTGGGGGAAAGACGGAGGTCACACGCGTCCCCGCGGGCGGCACGCGTCTCCCTGGCCGCTGCCGTGTGGCCCAAGCGTGTGGCTTCCCCAGAGGCCACGCCAAAAGGCTGCAGCGGCTCTCTCCCACAGCTGCTGTCCCAGCAGGGAGGGCTTTGGGCCGAATGAAAAGGGGGTGGGGTGGATTCTGGCCCCGCCCCTTCACCTTTGGCCCCACCCACCACTGCGGTGGAACAGCATGGCCACGACCGTGCAGCCTCTGTGGCTGAAAACAGCTTCTCCTGTCGCGGCGGCTTTAAAAAGTGGCTGCGGCAGGAATCCACCCTCCGACCCACCTCTGCCCTGCACAGAGAGGGAGACCCAATTCCCCGGCGGGGGCGGGCTGCCCCTGGCCAGGACCCCCCTCCTGAGCCCACCAACGTCATCCTTGCACATTAGCTGACTCTGTTTTCTGGTGGGGGCCTTCCCAAAACGAGTGCTTTCTGGATCTGTCGGACTACAACTCCCACGATCCCCTGGCTACACAGCTTAAAGAAAGCTAAATGCACACATTGGATTAGCAAGCATCCTTTAGATTCAACCTTCTACCAGGCGCTGGTTATCCCAAGCTGGACTACTGCAACAAGCTTCCGTGTGGGGCGGCCTCGGGAGACAGGCCAGAAACTTCCGTTGGGGCAAAATGTGGCCACGAGGATGCTCATGGGGCCAGGATGTTTGACCATGGTTCGAAGACTTCGGCTATCCGTCGGTGCTTGGCTCCCAGTAAGTTTCCAGGCCTGGTGCGAAGTCTCCAGGTGTTTTCGCCCCACCAATGTGGCTGGGAAATGGATGCAGAAAAGGGCTTCCCCACGCGAATGGAACTTTCTCCTGGAAAAGTCCAGACGATCGTGGGCTCGGCTTTCAGCAATCAGCAAAATTAAGTGGCTGAGCTGTGCCTGGACTGTACCACTTCAGAACAAAAAGATGGCCTGGTTTTGAGTGTTTGCTCGCCTGAAAGCGAATCCAAGCCAAACCAAGCCCTCCTTTGCATGCAGACAACTAACCTCTGGAGAGCAGGGGAGGTCGAGATCTCCCCACGATGTGCCACTTCCCCACAAGGCTGAAGGGGCATTTTTAATTCCTACTTGCACTCAGGAGGGTGCCTGGCCACCTGCAGTAGTTTCCTCCGAGAAGAGCACCACCAGGCGAGCGCTCAAAACAGATCGAACGGGTTCACGTGAGCCAGGCAGGCGCTGGCGAGAGGCCCCCCAGCCCCCCCCCCCCGGTTCTCCCACTCACCTTCCTGGCATGGCTCACACTGGGTGTTGCTGCTGCCACAGGGGACAGCGACCCCATAGCCGGGGGGGCAGAGGTGGCAGCACTCTCCAGCCGCGGTGAAACGCCCATTCTCGCAGTCCTGGTGAGCCCAAACCTGGACAGAGAAGGCGAGAAGACAGAATCAGACTCACCCGGGGGACCTGAGGGTAACGGCAATTCAACAGAGTGGCATTTTGGCTCCGCCCCCTTGCCTTCAGCCCCTCCCACCCCAGACTGCAGCCCCAGAGAGGCCCTTTGAAACAAAAGTCAGCCCTCGGGCCAAAAGAGGTTCAACACCCTCATTCTGACAGGTGACTAAAGGTTCCAGCAGGTTCCGAAAATGTCCCCAGGCCAGCAATCGGGAATCCGAGCAATGCAGAACAGGTTTCAAAGGCAGAATCAAATGAGATATGCAACGAGAGATGGCATAAAAGCTCGTTCGGAGTGTGTGATCTATGCCACTCACAGAAAGCAGAACCTGTGTCTCTGAGCACAGGCTGGGGTCGGGTTTCCAGGGAGGGGGGCATGGGGAGACGTCCCCCTTTCACCTCTGCTCCGAGGGGATTTGGGCAGCCCCCGGCCGTGCGATTGGGCCCGTGGGAAGAGCAGCACACGCCTCGGTCCTCGGAGTCCGTGGCGCAATTCTTCCTCCTGGCCTGGCTTCCCCCCACCTACCTCTCCACCCCGTCGGGTCTCTATTAATAACCTTTGGAATGCAGCATCTCGCAGACTGAAAGGGGTCCCCCCTCCCCCTGCCGAGGAATCCGGCTAAGCGGCACGCAAGACGAGACCGTGCACACGAAGCCCGCCGCTGGCACTGCCCGGACCTCCTTCCACCCTGGCCGTCCGGCCTTGGCTGGAGGGGACAAGACAGCCCTGTGTCCCTTCTGTGCACCAGAACCCTGTTCCGGCCAACCCTCAAGCCCGGGATGCCGTGCAGAGCCCGATCTCCCGTCCAGTTACACCGCAACCTGCCCCGGCCTCTCCCGGCCTTTGGGAAGGCAGAAGGCCTGTTGTGACCCGTAATCTGCCCTGTATGGCTTTTGCGAAAGGAAGAGGAGACGAGGACGCTCAGGCCCCAAAGACACCAGCGTCCTTGCTCGGCTCATTCTCCTCTCCCTTGGGCAGCAGCCCCTCTGGAACAAGCTCCTCTCGTCTTCCCCCAGCCAAGAACAAAGAGAATTAATTGCATCTGGAGACAGTTAATTATTACAAGGCCATCTTGGGAGTGCAGCAGGGGGAAAAGGGTGGGGGAGAGTTGCAAGAACCCCCTTGCAGCAGAGACTGAGACAGAGGCGGGCCTGCTCCGGGCAGATTGGCCTCAGACAGGTTTCCACACCTCTGGAAAGGGCCCACAGTGCCCCCCCCCTCGCAAGCAGGTGTTCCTCCGACAGTTAACCTCTGCTTTGCTGGATCTTGGTTCTTGCTCTGGGGGGATGCAGCGTCGAGGCAGGTCACCCTGGAACTCAAGCCGGAGATGGTGTAAAGGGAATCGCTGCACGGTCTGGCTTGCACCGACCGCGGGGTCTTCCAGAGTTTAGACTGCAACCCCCAGCATCCCCAGCCAGCTGGGAGTAGTTGTCTAGCACCTCCGGAGGTTCTAGGCTGGGGCAAGTCTAGGATAGCTTTTCCCTGGGTTTTCTCTGCTTTTGCTTCGCCCGCCTTTTCTTCCAGTAGTTTCCTCTTTGTTGGTGTTTAGATTGTAAGCCCCTTGGGGCAAAGACCTGTTCCTTTCTGCTGGGTAAGGTGCCATGACTAGCAACAGGGAGAGGGAGGATCCAAGGAAAGCCCTGCTGAGGATGGGCGGGAGGCCGATTGGCAGCCTAGCCATGTCTATAAGCAAGGGTGGATCCAGGCATAATCCTCCTTAGAGGATCCCATTGAAATCAATTACATTGACAACAGACTGACTTCTATCCCAATGAAAGCAATAGCCGAGGGAGGTCGTGGGCTCTCCCCGGGCCGGAGACACAGACTCCCATCATGAGTCAAGCCGGGAAGCGTTGACGGGAGCCCCAATCCCATCGGCCACACCTTGGCTTTATCTTGATGTGCCATGATCCTCACCCGTGATTGACCCTGCCCTGTCGGAAGGCAAAGCGGGAGGGGGCTGTGACCCCCCGGCTGATTTTGTGAGTCCCACCTTGCATACCCTTCCCCGAGCCAGAGCCAAGCAGGACCAGATTGCACGGGGCTTGAAATGCATCTCTGCATCCGCCTACCTCCGTGGGATCTTAGCAAGAGGTGAAGAGGAAATTCTCCCTTTCTCTCTCGCGCTCTAGTCCTGAGGAATATCCCTCCGACGACATCGGGGTGTGTGTGGGAGCCTGTCTTTGCAGTCAATGGGAGTTCCCGCTTCCTGGGGCACCGCTGGACACCGAATGGATTCACCACTCGGATCCCCGAACCAAAGTGCACAGATTTGCACATGCTTAATGTATGGATGTTCTAAAGCCTATAGAAGCCCCCCCCCCCCCACTCTCCTCTTTGCCCAGGAGAGGAGGGCTTTAGACGGAAATAAGAAAATCTCAGGCAGAAGGATGGGGCAGGGGCAGGGGGTGGAAAGGGACGCACAGGTGGGCCAAAAGCCGAACGGAAATTGTTTCGGATAATAAACTATTTTATGCTTTAGCATACTGGAAGTTTGGCTGTTTAAAATTTGCACATTGGGATTTTATACTGAGTTGTATTGCGGTCGTATTTTTCTTCCGTCTTTTGCATTTGATTAATTGCTGTGAACTGGCCAGGGAGCTTTGGCTATTGGGCGGTACAGAAATGAAAAGTGGGGGGAGGGTTCAGTGCCACAGGCGTCCTCAGGGCCCTGTCACTGGTGGGGCAATGACGCCCCCCGCCTGAAGATTTGGGGCTCCAGCCTTAGGGGGACCCCCATACACCGTGGCTGCCTGGTCCAGCTCCAAGCAACTGCCGGCCCTAAAGAAGACGGTTCCCTCAAATTTGCATCAGGTCCCGTAACAATCGTGTCCTCACAGCAATTACTCTTTAAAACCTGCAGATTAATTGCAAAAGTGTCTCAAACTTCACATGTGGTCTGGCCTTCCATTTTTGCAGGATACTGGAGTGAGGACTGCTGCCAGGGGCCGCCTGGGTGGGGGACACGACCCCTCCACGTGGAACAGAAACAGAGCGAGTCAGAAGGACCCCCCGGGCCATCTAGTCTGACCTCCAGCACCAGCTGGCTCTGCTCACGACATGCCCACCATGTGGACGTCCAGCCTATCCTTGCACCGATGGGGCCTGAACAACCTCCCAGGGAAGCCCATTCCACACCCTGGGGGTCCTGACTGTCAGGAAGTGCTTCCTGGCATCCAAACTGAACCTTGGCTCCCTGAGCTTTGCTCCATTGGAGCGCGTCCTGCCTTCCTCTGCAGGGGAGAACAGGTCTCTACCCACTTCCATGTGACACCCCCTCGCATACCTGTATGCCAGCAACAGATCCCCTCTGAGTCTCCTCCAGGCTGAAGAGACCCAGTTCCCTCAGTCTCGCCTCATACCCCATCATCCCCTGCAAACCGGCCACCAACCTTGTGGCCCTTCGCTGCACTGACTCCAACCTGGCTAGATCCTTCCTGCAATGAGGGCCCCAAACTGAGCACAAGACTCCAGTTGCACTCGAACCACAGTCATACAGAGTGGTAGTAACACCTCTCTCGATCTAGAAGCCACGCTTCTGGCTATGCAACCACAGGTGGCGTTCGCCCTCTTGACCACCACATCACACGGCTGGCTCATGTTTCGCCTGCAGTCGACCAGCACCCCGAGGTCCCTTTCACAAGTGCTGCTCTCCATCCACTTGGCCCCCAACCTGCACTTATGACAGCTATTCCCATGCCCCAAGTGCAAGACCTTGCACTTCTCCACACTGAACACACTTCTGGCTATGCAACCACTTGACCACCGCATCACACTACCAACTCATGTTTCGCCTGCAGTCGACCAGCACCCCGAGGTCCCTTTCACAAGTGCTGCTCTCCAGCCACTCATCCCGTAACCTGTACCCATGACCCCCATTCCCGTGCCCCAAGTGCAAGACCTTGCACTTTATCCACATTGAACACACTTCTGGCTATGCAACCAAGGGTGGCGTTCGCCCTCTTGACCACCGCATCTCACTGCTGGGTCATGTTGAAACACCTGGGCCATCGCGGTTCCACCACACCAGAACCCGGCAGACCCTGCTGACCGCAGATCACCCTCGCGGGGGTCCGCATGGCCACGAGAGTCCGAAATGTTCCTTTTACCGAGAGCCGGGCTTTCAAAGAATCTAAAAACTACAAGTACATGGAAATACAGAACACACACCTCTGTTAGGTCCAGAACTTTTATCTGTTTACCTGGCATGCCCGCAATGTGTAGCTACGTTCCGTGCGTCAGAAAACAAAACAAAATAAAATTCTATGCAGTTTATCGTAACAGTTAAAATGATGAGATATACAAACAAAGCAGAAAAATGCAAAACAGGTTTGCAACAGAAGGAAAGCAAAGGAAAATCAGCAACGGAATTTCAAAACTGGTAGAGAAGATCCAAAAGTACCAAATATTTAAAAAATGGAAGCCTGTTATCTGGGCAGCAAGATCTTAAGACAGATGTGCCCAGCATTCCATAAATGGAGCGCCGTGAGCAAAACAGCCCTTTTCGAACAGCCAAGTTCATTCTTCCTGACTTGGTGGACATCCGAAGGGCCCCTGAAGATAATCTTGGGCTCCACGCAGAAATGTGCAGGAGGAGCCACGGGCTGCGTTCAGACACCACGCTAACACACACTCAAGGGCTAAGTACGGTTTGAGTGTGGGTTGTGGTTTTGCTGTGGACATGGTGCCATCTGAACCCAGCTGAGATCTGAGATTCCCCAGAGAGGTCCGCCTGGCGCCGTCGTTATTTGTTTTTCGGCGCCAGGCGAAGACCTTTTTATTTAAGCAGCATTTTAAATGTTAATATTATTGAATTTTATCTGGCCAGGGCGGCTTATTTTATATCGTATGTTTATATTTCATTCTAATGTTTATATTTTTAATCTATGATTCTAATTATTTAACTTATTGTTGTAAGCCGCCCTGAGGCTTCGGCGAATGGGGCGGCATAAAAATGTTTTAATAAATAAATAAATAAATAAATAATAAACTGTGGCTGCTTAACCACATCACAAGCATGTGAAGGGAACTCGGCAGCTGTGGCCGGGTTGGGAAGTGCGGGTGGTTTGCGGGTGGCGATGCTCGGCTCCTCCCGGCTGAGCTCAGGCCGGGCACAGCCTGGCGCTCACGGCAGCCGCGGGGCGTCCACAGTTCGGTGACAGCCGCCCAGCAAAACGTGCTCGGCCCCGAAGGTCGCCGGTCATTGTGTCATCTGAATGCAGTGCAGCCCTCCCTGCTCCATCACAGCGCTTTGAAGCAAAACAGAAGGCGGCCCAGGCGGCAAAGGGCTGGCCTCGGACTACCGCCTCCATCCTCCCGCCAGCGCCTTTTCGCATGGGCTGAAGTTTCTGGACCGTTTCCACAGCCAACTCCGTCCAGAGCAATTCACACACACGAGCTTACTCCTGACTAGCTCAGCCTACCGTAGCCTGGCACCCTCCTGTGGCCCTGACCACAACCCCCATCATCCCCAGCCATCAACCTGGCTGGGGATCATGGGCTGTATAGCCCAACCCTTCAGAAGGATGGCGGATAGGAGAAGGCAGGAGCAATGCGCCCACACTGGCGCACATCTTCTAGCTGGGCTGTCGGAAGTTCCCAGGGCCATTTTGCTGCTGCTCAAAATAATTTTAACCGGAGCCTCTTCTACGGGAAAGACGTAAGTACGGTCCCCGCGAGCTAGAGGGCCCCTTTTTAACATCCTAATTTATCTATTTAGCCACATAGTTATCCTGCCCACTCTGGGAGGAGGAGGATGGAGAGGGGTCCTGGATGCACCGTTTTGCATCAAGGGCCAAATTCATTTTCGGAAGAGCTCTGGGATCGGGGTGTGGAAGAGTCAAGTGATGGCCAAAGGCAAAAAGTTCAGTTTGGATACCAGGAAGCACTTCCTGACTGTTAGGACCCCCAGGGTATGGGATGGGCTTCCACGGGAGGTGGTTGAGGCCCCATCGGTGCAGGTGTTCAAAGATAGGCTGGACAAGCACATGGCGGGCATGTCATGAGCGGAGCTGGGGGTCAGACTAGATGGCCCAGGAGGCCCCTTCGACTCGCTCAGTTTCTGTTTTCCTAAAAGCAAACACAGAAAGGGCCAAAATGCCCCCAGTACTGGCATGTTTTCACTCCCAGTTCTTCCCGCTCATAACTAACTTAGGAGAGGGACTCCAAGCCTGCAGAATCGCAGAAAAACCACACAAGATCCTCGAATGCACAGACGAGTCGGTGGCTGGGAGCACGGGGAAGGAGGCACAGCTGTTCAGGAACCCTGGGGGGGCAATTAGGACCCCCGCAGGCCAGATCGAAGCTCGACACCCCTGCTCTGAGTCTGGCACGGCGCCCCGGTCTTTGCTCCCCCAGCCAAGAGCGGTGAGCCGAGCCCATCTGGCAGGATGGCTCCCGTCTGAAGCGTAGGAAAAGGTGGCTCGATGCAACACGAAAGCAGCTGGAAGGATTGGCCTGTGTGGGAGGGAAGCGTTTTCGGCTGCAGCGCTCTTTCCACTGACTCACCCCATAAATCTGGGGGCACGGCGAGGGCACCCGGGAGACGGAGGCTTGCGAAGGAGTGATGAGGGCCGATCCGTCCGCTGCCTCCATCCCCAAATCACGTCATCGGAATAAATTGGGGATGGGAACCAGCCACGCTCCCTGCGCTATTTGGCTACAACCCCCAGCATCCCTGGCCAGTGGCTGAGCTGCTGGGGCTGATGGGAGACAGAGTTCAACAACAGGTTCAATGCAACGTTATCGTCACGTTTATAGCCTGACTGTTTTTCTCCTGCGAGGCAGCAAAGGTGACTGACTCGATCCGTTGCTTTCCCATTTCATCTTCACAACAGCCCTGTGAGGTAGGTTAGGCTGAGAGTCAGCGACTGTCCCCAAGTCAGCTAATGCCCTCACAAGGGGGGGAAAACTCTCTGCAATTGCGGGGCTGCCACCAAGACGCCCCGCTCTCTTGCTGCCGGCCTCTGAGCCTCACTGGGAGAAGGGCTCCCGGTGCCCATGTATGTTGCTTTCAGAGCAAAGGGAAGATGTGGCAAGCCTCTGCCCCAGAGAACTTGCAGTCTAAAAGTAGGCAAGCCAAGGGAAAGTGCAATCAACTTTTGTTTCACCTGGGATGGAGTCCTAAGGAGCTAGTCCTCAACGTTTGCACTGCCCCCTGGGGAGGCAGCAAGGAAGGGCACGAGCCTGAGCTAAAGGTCCTTTGCTCCCAGTAGCAGAGAGTTACAGTTAAATTCCAGCAAGGCTTGTCCTATAATAAGTCCCACTGAGTTCAGGGGTGTGCACTTGGATTTGGGGGGGGGCGGCAAGCTGGGGCTAGGGGCAGGGGGTCCGGATGCAAGCTCTGGCCGGTGGGCTTGGCTGTGCCTGTCAGCTCTGCTATTCACTTCGAGCATAAACTAATTAGCACATCTTTTTGCACAACACAGGAGACACCTGTCCCAGGGATTCGTGCCGGGATGTACAGACAAGCTAAACCTCGCGGTCATCAAAGTTTGTCCGTTTTTCTAAAGTGCACACTTCTGTCCCACGTGCTGCTGAATGCATTCTTGAGTCAGAAACATGTGGAGCAAAACTGTAAATGGCATTTGAAGATGTCTTTGGAGTGGGAGCTGCGAACAGGCATATTGCAAGCCAAGCCAACTGAGACAAACTACCAGCACCGTTGGGGGACGGGGGTGGAGTGTGCTGCTCCCCGGGGGGAGTGGGGGCCACTTAGCCCACACGTCTGGGATTTGACTTCTCTGAACGATACAGAAGCAAAAGCTGCAACGGCTTTCGAAGTCTTGGTTATCCTCTAAGTACACATGCATATAAACCCTCTGTCAAGGGAGAAGAAAATATCGAGACTGAGCTTGAGAGTTAATTTCAAAAAAAACATTGCAGAAGGGTGGTTACTGCTTTCCTGCGACAAAAAGGAAGACACTCTGATGCATGTTTAATATCTTTTAAAATCCACATAAAAGTATGGAGCTGGGTCAAATGTACAGAAACATTTCCCAAACTGCTGCCTCACTTGGGGCACGCAATTTTCCAAAATTCCAGCTAGGGCTCTGGGACAACATAGCCCAAAACATCTGATAGGCACCAGTTTAAGTCTCTCAAGAGCACAAAAACTTGCACATATTTTATTTATGTATTTTATTTATTAAGAGCTTTTCTAACCCGTCCACGACAAACGAATAAAACAAACATCACAGTGTACTTTGGGATGATCTTGTGCAAACGAATAAAACCATGAACTAATTTGGATTTTGAGATACTTTTGCCGGATCTGTAGTTGCACAAATCTAATCTACCTTCGCCTCTCCCTGCTGTGCCCCAAGTATCAAGTTTAGCGCAGCAAGAACACGTCTTCGTATTTTACCGGCTTTTCTGGTTTCCTAAGCCTGCGGGGCAACACCGCCAGCGTGTGTCTTTACCAAGACTTGGGTCCCCATCAAAACCTGGGCCTTTGCTCCTTGCACGGAGCACAGAAAGCTGCCTGAGCCATCACCAATTCGGGCATGGAGTGGTCCACCGTGGTGCCGGGGAATCCAGTTGGTTGGCCACTCAGAAAGAAATCCTACCAATTTCCCCCCAAGCTAAGAGGGAACCCCATGGTTAGCCGAAGCAGATGGAAAAGAAGCGTTTCGAATTATGGAACGGATCTTGGGAATGGCCCAGAAAGCTTCAGCTAGTGGCTGTTATAAAAATGTAATAAATAAAGATAAAACCTGAATAAGCAAATAACCAGACACTTCAACCTTTCTGTGGGAAACCTACCACTTCTAATAGATATTGGTGTTGTGGGACAATGGAGCCATCTTGGAGGAAGTGGCTCCCTTCCAGGTAGAAGCAGCAAAATACATCAACGGCTGTAAGCAAAGATTGTGTTTGCTCACAACACATCCCCTGATCAAAGCTCCGAAGGGACTTACGGGTGCAAGCATGCGCCAGCGGAAAACAGTCATGAATGGCCAAGCATGTCCTTGTATCGGCCTTGCGCGATTTTCTCAGTTAGGAACTGCAGCTTTTCTCCTTGCCTGGAGGGAAAGTAACACGCATTTCTTGCTTGGTTTGTGCCATTTCCCATTCCTGCAGAGCGAACAGCAATGCAAGGGGCAAACGGAAATTGGGCACGAATTGAGAGATAATGGTGGGAGAATTCTAGCATCTGGAACCATGTTCATTGGCACATGGGAAAGCACATCACTTGGTTCCAGACCTTTCATTATTGCGCAAGGATGTTTGGGGACTGCTTGGCGGTATTTCCTCGGTCCAGAATTTCTCCCTGGCAGAGGACCATATTGTTCTTCACTGTGAGGCAATTCTGGATTGCTTTAGGGGACAATCTTTGACCTCCTGGAATTTTCTGGGAGGCCATCAGAGCATTCGGAAGCCCAGCACCACGGTCCTAGACCTCACTGAACGCTCAGCCTCAGTCTCCCCTCCTCAAAGCGGACACAGAACGAATTGCAGCAGCTGCCTCTCCAAATTTGCAAACGCGCTTCAGAGAGTGGGGAGAGGGGTCTGGTGGGGAGCATGAAGGGGAAGGGGCCGGGCTGACAGCTCACACCCTATCCAAGCCGTGCCTGTGTCTCCTTCCCTTCTGCTCCAAAGCACCGCACTTAGATGCCTCCAATTCTCTTTCGGAGGGCCAAGGCCGCTCTAACAGGATTGCTCCAGATTTATTTTTTAACATGTGAAGGATAATTGTTGAGATTTCTTAAGTTAAGCTGCTTATAAGTGTTACTGATACATGCTATTAATAGCCAATTATCTCACAAGACCTCACAGGCTTGGTGCCTTCTCTATTTTCTTGCAAAAGCCTCTGACAGATCCTGGCATTCCTCACCCCACAGGAACAGGAACCTAGTAATGTCCAATTTTTAGGGCATGTCTTCTTGTTTTAAAAATTAACTTTTCTGGCATGTTCGCTTGCATCCCGCTTCTGCCTTGCATTTTTTTCATACTAGCCTGAGTGGATTCGGAAAGACTGTAAACATTATATAAATGTAATTTAATATTAATCATGGAAGCCATTTTTTCACCATGCCCCCAAACAAACACATCTCTTTTCCCCCTGGTTTTGTTCAACGTAACTTCCAGTCGGAAGCAGGGTCCTATCAAACCTGCTGGCTCTTTTGGAGCTGAAGTTGTTAGTCGGAAGAGAGTAAGATCCCGGGCAGCCCCATAGGAAACCGAATAGCTGGCTACCCCGAGCTGTACGCCTGCAGTTTTGCACACTCAGATTTCATTGTGACGGCGCTGGAAAGCTCAGCTCCTTCACCCGCATTCCACCCCACGATA
Organism: Varanus komodoensis; assembly: GCF_004798865.1. NCBI lineage: Eukaryota > Metazoa > Chordata > Lepidosauria > Squamata > Varanidae > Varanus > Varanus komodoensis. Next base: position 5,525,567 of record NW_025335440.1, read on the forward strand.
CCCGTCGTCTTCCGGTGCGATCCAGTGAACTTCCAGGCATGATCGAGGGGCCATAGGATTTTTCTGAGTCCCCGGCCAAAATGTTGGTGGAAAAACCTGCAGCAGCCCCTGAGCCCCACCCCTGCTCAGATATCACAACTGGGCCTTGGAGGAAAAAGAGGGCGGGCACGGATAGAGAAGGAAGGGGTCTGGGACTGCAGACGCACCCCAAATGCAACTGGCACCCCAGCTTTCTTCTGCCCCAGCCCTTGGCTCAAAATCCAGATGCACGGAAACAGCTGGCCCGGGAACACAGCTGGCCAGCGTGAGTTGTGCTGGTGGTGGAGTTCGCCACGGCACCTTGTTCCAGGCATCGGATGCACCCAGGTTTGGAGGCGAATGAGCGACCGGGGGGGGGGGGTGGCACATGTCGATTCATGCCGAGTGAGGGGCACAGGGTCGCTCGCCGTGGTGGAGCCCCCTTCCTCCTGACAACTTCACGCAGGCTCCTCGACATTTTGCATTTCAACAAGTTTTTGGATAATTAATTTAAATGTAATTGAATACTTGCATCTCTTTTATGGATTATTTATTTTAATTTTGGCTAATTTATTGCTTGTGCTTATTGGTGTGAATGGGTATGTTTTATTATGTGATCTTATCTACTATGTTATTGTTTTATCTATTTTATCAGCTTTTCAACTGTTTCACTGTTTGCTAAGCATGTTTATATGCTGTTTTAGCATTTCTAAGCCCTCCAGAGAACCTTTAGGCTCTAGGGTGGCATAAAAATGGAATAAATACAGAAATAAATAAGCCTCACCCACGCCTGTCCCTCAATGGTTCAGAAAAATCAGAGAATATTAGCCCTGCCTCCATCCCACGTCAGTTTACTTTGATGTTAGCTCAAGGCAAAGATCATGTTCACCAAGGTGTGGGGTTCTGTGGATCCCAGACTCCGTGCTTTTTAAAAAAAGTCGCCGGTCAGCAACACTCACGGGCAGGCGGGCGGGCTGGGTTTCGCAGCCCCCATCGCTAAACGCAGCCAAGAAACGGGCTCCATTTGAGGACAGTGGCCGCTGCCTCCTGCAAGGTCCCTCTAACCTAGCATTCTGTCTCCAGTGCTGGACAGCAACCAATCTTTCTGCTGAGGGTTGCTTACGTGGGGTGGAGAGCAGGGAGGAAGGATCTGTCAGAAGTTCCAGCAAAGCAGGGCCAAAACCAGAGACGTGTGGGCCAAACCTTCTTTCTCGCGCTTTCTGACCTACCCCTCCCTCCTCCTCTTCCAACAAGGCCAGGATCGACAGCTTGCAGAGGCTTCCCAAAACCAGGACGAGGGCTGACTGCAGCAGGAGGGCTGCAGGTTCCGACCCCTGCTCTAAATTACAACCCAAACGCTGCCCTTTTTGTGGCCAAGGAAGGCGCCTTCACTCCTTGATCAGTTCTACTGCCTTTTCTAGAACCTGCATTTGCTTTCTGAGATGAGACAAGGCTACATCCCTGCAGAACGAGCATAAAAACTCCCTTTGTTCAGAGACGCACCGCACGTCGCCATAAGCCGGGAGCAGAGCGACAAAGCAAAACTCCTAAACACACAAGGTGCCATTTTGTGGGTTTTTTACACCCTGGATCGCCTGTTTCTTCAACAGCGGGGTAAACCAACCCCACCATCTCAGCATTCCCAACCAGGTGTCCTCCAGAGGTGTTAGACTCTGATTCCCATTGTTCCCAGTCAGTGGCGGGGATGATGTGCATTGCAGCCCAACACAGTGGGAGGGTGGGGTAGGTTGCATCCCCGACTCCTCGTTTTTCCTGCGGGTTCAAAGGAAGGGCGCAGGTGGGGGATGGAGGACCGAATGAACTGCACTGATTCTCTGTGGATTGATGAATGGCAGATGCCTTACCTGAGGGAGGGGAGAGGCCAAACTCACCTGGAATGCAATCATTTGTCATCTCTGTGTGAAGGGGGGAAGGGGCTGCAGACAGACACCCTGCCTCTGAACCCCCGTTAGCAGACTGGGTAAGCTGAGTGGTGAGCAGGACTGGCGAGGGCTGGGGAGAAATTCATTCGTTTCAAACTGTTTTGTTCTAGACCAAATGTGGCTTCGGACCCAATTTGCAGTCCTAGTTTTTAGCTTGCAGAGCAACGCTGGAGCAAAAGAAATGCATTCGCCAGCATGTGGCCATTAAAGGAAAGCTAGGAAGCCAATTTGCAAATGCACTTTAATCAGTGGGAGAAGAAGGTACACACCCCCAACATTATTATCCTTATTATTTTGTATTTTGTATTTGATGTTGTAAGCCGCCCCGAGGCCTTGGCAAGGGGCGGCATAGACATGTTTTAATAAATAAATAAATAAATAAATAAATAAATAAATAAATAAATAATTCATTTGTTACTGTTAACTTCACTTTTATGCTGCCAAACAGCCGAAGCAGCACACAACAGTTCAGATACGACAGAACAGGATAAAATGCCAGAAAATCTTATGAAAAATACAGATGCCGGGAACTGTCCAGAGTCCCCTTTGTCCTCCCACAGAGGATCGAATGCTTTAATTTCTCCTGGGAGAATTAAACGGCAGCCCCGGGCCCTGCAAGGCGCGGCCGGTGCAACCTGCGATGACGCACTGCCGTGCCCTATCTTGCGCCACGCGCCCATTGCTGTCCCCAATCCGTGGCCCCATGTGGCTGGAGAAGGCATCCTGCCGGGCCCAGCCAGGCTTTCAGGACAGAACCGCGGAAGAAGCAGCCGGTGGATGCGGTCCGGCCGGAGCCGATGCTGCGCCAGGAGAGCGGCTGGCGGGACTCCCAGTGGCACCCGCTGGTGAAGCTGACGGCAGCCAGGTGCCAAGCCCTCATCATGGTCCTACTCTAAAACGGATGGCCCTACTCTAAAACGAAAATCTAAAGAAAACCTTTCCTATCCCAATCCTACAGAACGTATCGGGACGGCTTACAATAAATAAGAAGAATAAAACAAGCCCCACAGCTTCTGACCATTAATATCCTAAAACCCCAGTGAAAATCAATTAAACATTAAAATAACAGGAAAATAAAACGGGTTCTGCCTGATGCCGAGAAGAATATAATGTTGGCGCCAGGCGATCCTCTCTGGGGGGTGTATTCCATAGTCAGGGCGCCACCACAGAAGGTCCTAGGCAGAAGACCCCCCAGAGTGGAACCAGCCCTGCTTTTAGGGAAGACTTCCAGACATCTTTTTTAGCTTCTGCCTGAATGCACACTATGTCGTAGCTAATGCCCAGGGGGCAAAATGTTGCGGTGGTTAGAAAGCTATTCAACATTAAGGGGGCCTATAGTCCTGCCTTCCCCAACCAGGCGCCCTCCAGGTGCATTGGCCCACAACAGGTACAGAACTTCCAGTCCAGGGTCAGCTGTAGAGCAGTCAATCCCTGGAAAAATTCTAGAGCAAATGATAAAACAGCCTGCCAACACCCTGAAGACAATGCAGTAATTACTAAGAGCCAACATGGATTTCGCAAGAACAAATCCCACCAGAGTCATCTGATTTCATTGCTTTGCTGGGTGACCCCCAAATGGACGGAGGGAAAGCTGTGGAGATTATCTAGACGTTTGCAAACACAGTGATGAGCTTTGACATCCTGGTTAGCAAACTAGCAAAAAGCAGGCTGGGTAAATGCAACCATTAGGTGGTTGGCTGCAAAATTAGACTCAACGAGGGGAGAGGTTCTGTCCTGGACACAGGACTGGTCAACATTTTTATTAATCATTTTGAAAGTACAAGAAAAGGTCATTAAATCTGCAGATGACACAAAGCTGGGTTGGATAGCAAATACCCCGGAGGGCCGAGGTAAGATACAGCATGACCACAACAGGGTAGAATAACACATTGAAACTCGGTAGGGACAAAAGCCAAATCCTCCACTTAGGAACAACAGGCCAAAGGCACAGCTACAAGACGGGAAGGCCTGGCTCAGCAATACAGTAGAATGACTCTAATGTTGAACGATTCAGAGTTCGAACGCTAAAGACGGGCTAAAATCGCTCCGAAGTTCGAACGATGCTTCTATGTTTGAGCTTTGCACACCGTGAAACAATGCAGTTATTGTGGGAACATCATTTGCTGTGTGGCCAAGTCGTCTCTCGCTGTGAAACGCCCCTTGTGTAACGTTCGTGCAATACAGGTAAACGCAGTTTTCATTTTATTATACAGTCCATGTATACATATTTTCTTAATTGTTTTCAAGTTTTAATTAATAATTTTGGCATGCATTATTTTTACCTTAAATTATGCATATTTGCTGTTTAAGTTTATCGAAATGGGAATTGTTTAGGGTCTGGAAAAGGATTAATTCACTTTCCATTATTTCTAATGGGGAAAGTTGATTCGGACTTTGAATGATTCGGAGCTCGAACGACTTCCTGAAACGGATTAAATTCGAAGTACGAGGCACCACTGTACTGCACATGAGAAGGATCTTGGGGTTGTTGTAGATCGGAAGCCAGAAATGGGGCAGAAGTGGGATGCAGCTGCGAAAAGGGCAGGGACCTGAAGCGGAAATAGGATGGCCTTTGGCCTTGCCCCCCGCACCCCAGTAGGGAAACCCGGGAGCTGCCCAGAAGGGGAATTCACCCTTCCGGAAGAACAAGGTTCTCTGACCCTGGACCACATCTCCTAGCACCCTTTAAACTTGCTGGTGGATGCTGGGAGTTGGAGTCCAACACATCTGGAAGAAACCACTTTGGGATTAGGCTACTGCGGGGAATAAACTCCATGAAAGTCCACCAAGTGCTGCCGTATCTTAGCCTGAAAATGGCCAGAATGGCTGCCCCTTTTCCATGTAAACACACATGGATCTTGCAACCTAAATATAGATTGCTGAAGGAAACTGAGGACAGAGTTTAGCATTAACTCCTTGGAACAGAAATTAACAGAATGAATGAACACAGCATGCAAAAATATACTTCAGTCATGTATGGTAACTGGAACATGTTTAATCATCCTTGGTGTGAGGTTGGGGGCAGGGGGTAGCAATTATAAATATACAGAAATGCATCTTATTTTCATTTATGAGCCAAGGGGGTTGAGTATCTATGGCATTGCCCTTCCCACCTTTCAATTAATCTGTGCTGCCCCAAACCTCTACAAAGAAAGTTTTGCCCTCAGGCATTTTTATTTTTTTGCATTAGAGCAAAGAATCCGGGCCCTGCTGCATTCACGGCATTTTTCGCCCCCTTCGGCCTCCCACCCAAACAAGAGTGCCACTGCGAGCAGCCCCAAGTCACAGCTAATAAGAATAGAAAATATTTAGCCATGCAATGTTAATTACCTTCCCCAGGAAGTACGAAGGATAAAGACCGCTTTTATATGGTCTGACCACATAATTACAGGGGTTGCCTAAGCAAAAATGTTAATACCAGACCAGGAGAAATGCGTTCCACATTAATTCTGACATGAAACTCACTGGAAAGAGTGAATGAACTGAGGGGTTGCAATAGCCGTCTTCTTCTCACATGCATGCCATCTCCGAGGCTGAATCCGAGCCAGGCCTTGCAGCCACACTGCAGCCCAGTTTATGCAGACAAGCCGTGAACTTAGAGAGGAGGCAAGATTCGGGATCTCCACGGCTGCGATATCCCTGTCGGAGCTCCTGTAACATTCCCATTTTACAGATAAAACACGGCAAAATGGTGATACTCCTACCTGGTTGTTGGGGTCCCCACTGCTCACCCCATCCAAGGAGGGTCCCTTGATTCCCTGGCCAGGTTCACATGACATGATAAGCCGGTACAGGCTGAGCAGCGATTAAACTATGGGTTATCACTGAACCGTGGCTTGTTGTTGAATCATGGGTTGTTGTGTTGGGCGAACCCGATGGTGCCAACCAGCCATGCCTTGTTAACCACAGTTAGCAAGGGTAAGCAACCCGCCGTTCGCAACCCAACGCCCAACCCCGGATTCTCTTCCTGGGTTCATCATGGTTGATGAGAGTTAGTGCCTCTGGGTTCACACAGTGCAGCCCATGATCCAACAACAATCCAGTTTGGTGACAACTGCACTGAATTCATACTCTGGTTCGTCCTGTTGTGAGAAGCGGGCCTCTGCGTGGGGTTGCTAGGGAGCTGGCGGACTGCCGGACGAAGGAGGGGACAAGGAAGTCCACTTTCAGGAGAGCTGGGGAAATCTGGATTCAGTGAACAGGGCAGTTTAAAGACACAAGTTGCCTCCGCAGACTTTTGAGGATCCGGTGGCAGGACAAGGTGCCAGACGCAGAGGTCCTCTCCAGAGCAGGCCTGCCGTCCGTTCACACCCTGCCGATGAAAGCCCAGACGCGCTGGGCGGGCCGTGTTGCAAGGATGCCGGACCACCGCATCCCCAAACAGCTCTTCTGTGGTGCGCTGTCGCAAGGAAAGCGATCGCACGGGGGACAAACGAAGCGATACAAAGACACGCTGAAAGCCTCTCTCAAGTCCCTGGTTATCGACACCGCCTCCTGGGAGACCCTGGCACAAGACCGATCGACACGGCGCACGCGGATCCAGCAAGGCTGCCAAGCCAGAAGGACAACCGTAGCACAAGAGAAGCGAGCGCTCCGTAAAGCCAGGGTTGCAAACGTCACAACAGTGGTGCCCACACACGTCTGCCCGACATGTGGCAGAACACTCCGTGCCCGTGTTGGCCTTTCCAGCCACCTGCAGACACACCATGAACAACTCACAACCCGTTCGATGTCAAGGTCCTCATCGAAAACGATGGACGAACATCATCTCTGTCTGAAGCGCTGTTCTCTCCAGACCGTGGCTGATTAAAATAGGCAGCCATGAAAAGGGGGAGGATCGGAGCCTGAGCCATTAGCACTAACGGCTAATTAGCTGCGCCAATTTCCCACTAGTATAAATGCAATTATTCCTGGATTGCACTTATATTCTGCCTTGTTTCCCGCCAGGGTGGCTTACCTCACCCTCCTCTTCTCCGTTTCATCCTCACAACAGCCCTGCGAGGGAGACCAGGCTGAGCGAGCGAATGCCCCAAGTCACACGGGGAGTTTCACGGCTGAATTGGCGCCCAAACCCGGACCTTTTGAGACCCAACCCAACACCCCGGTCATTACATGTGTAGTGCCTCTAGTCAGGTTATCTGAGCTATTTCTAAATTTGCACAAGCGCATCCCCGCCTTTCCGGCAATGCGGGAGCGGCTACCTGTGGGGATATCACTAACACGGACTCTTGCGCCCTCTGGCATGGACCGAGCATCGGAGGATGGCTGTAACAGGATGCGCTTACGTCCATATATGCCCAACCGCCCCCTGAGATCAGCGGGAGAGGCCCTCCTCCGGGAGCCCTCAGTGAAGGAAATTAGGAGGGTGGCTACTCGGAGGAGGGCCTTCTTTGCGGTGGCGCCCAATCTATGGAATGCGCTCCCCAGAGAGGTCCACCTGGCGCCGTCGTTATTTGTTTTTCGGCGCCAGGCGAAGACCTTTTTATTTAAGCAGCATTTTAAATGTTAATATTATTGAATTTTATTTGGCCCGGGCGGCTTATTTTATTCTACTGTATATATTTTAATTGTTATTGTTTTAATTTATTGTGTATTTTATTTGATGTTGTGAGCCGCCCCGAGGCTTCGGCAAGGGGCGGCATAGAAATGTTTTAATAAATAAAAAATAAATAAAAATAAAAATGCGTTAACCCTTGCCCGCAACTCCAGAAAGCTGCTGGCAGCCACAACGAGCAAGGACCACATTCGGTTTCAGAAGGGGGTGCAGCCAAATTCCAATAACGTCACCCAGAAGCTGGGAAGGTCCAACTGACTGGCAGTTGGGCGAAGGGAAGGACGGGAAGGGGAGACATCCAGGGCAGTGGGAGAGCCCCAAAATTCAGACAGGGTGTCAGGTGGTTCAACAGCCCTGTGGCGAGTAGACAAAAACTAGCCCCTTCCTACATTCCAGGCGCTTTTCACAGAAGTTCACAAAGGGATGATCCCCAAATGCACCCCCAAATGCAAAAGGCGCCCACAGAAAAGCAGGACCCCCTTGGCAAGTCAGCCCCAGGTGAGAGATGGTGGGCGGCTTCCCACAAAGCCCCCCGGGGGACTGCTCAAGGAGGCCGGGCGCTGGTGCCGGATCCCTGGATGCAGGGGTTTTCTCAGCTTTAATTTCTCTGAGGCAGCTCATTCATGCTTGGAAGACTTCCCTGGGCAATTCAGTTCGTGCACACGAGTGCAAACCAGTTCTCTGAATCCTTAAGTAATCCACCACCCTGTGCTGCTGTGTATCAGTGTACACAGGCTAAGAGCAAAGGGGACTGCACGCCCTGTAAGTGGTCCGCCATCGCAAGGATCTAGTCCTCACTGAGGAGGTCGACCTGTGCCCAGCCTCTGTCACTTCAGGCTGCAAGCAACGTGTCCGAATGCATCAGTATACAAAAGAAACAGCTAATTCCACTCCTGAGACATGAGGAAAAAGGATTTCTAGACCGTGGCAGCTGCAGGAAAGCTCTAATCTGGATCAGAGCCGCTCCTTCCCTTTCTCAGCGCTGCAATTCTTTTGCAATAGGGCAAACAAAACTCTACGCAGGATGCCAAGGGCTGCTGCATCAAAGAACCGCGGAAATGCTTTTACGCTTTCTTATGAATATTTTCTAACATTGCTCAGCACAGCGCTCGCCTTTTCTCATCTGTGAGTCAACGCTTTTGTTGATTTGCCACCGCCAGTTCAGACCACATCCCTATCTATGCAAAGCTGGGGATTTCTGATTTCCCCCCTTGGAGCAGCGAGTTGCTTTGGTCAAAGCAGATCATCCGACTCGGCAAGACCAAGACGCGAGTGGGCTTTGTGTGCAGCAGGTGGTCCGCAGACACCCCTGACTTAACCCTGCAGCTGTCGGAGTGGAAATGGCTTTCCCAAGACCATACAAGGGCAAACAGAGAACTGAAGTTGCCTGCAGCCTGCCCGGACCGCTACTGGGAGGAGAGGCTCTGTGCGCTCTTGGAACGAGAAAGTGCTGACAGCGGAGGAAAAGCCGTTCCAGGATGTCTCCGATGATCCAAGAATCTGGCTTCTCTCATTATCTGGGTGCAATGAGCCTGGTACATTTTTGCATTTCAGAACAAAACCTAGCCAAGAATACCGGTTGCGGTGCTCAGAGGAGCTTTCTCCTCCAACCTGCCTCCACACACACACACGGAACAAGCCAACTCACGCATGCCTGTTTTGCTTGAGAGCCAGCGAGGGGAGCTCATCCCCGCTCGACCATGGAGCCACCCGGGTGACTCTGGGCCAGTCACAGACTCTCGGCTCAGCCTACCTCACAGGGTTGTTGTGAGGACAAGACTGGGAGCAGCAGGAGGAGAATGATGTAAGCCACTTCGAGTGCTTTGGAATTAAAAAGAAATGTCACAGTTACCTGGCATGGCCTTCTTTATGACTGGTACTAACTGGTTCTGCTTGAAAAACCAGGAATGGACACGCAACTATTTTTCTAGGTGTGAATTCTCCTTGCTGTGTAATCTCAAGTCAAAGGAGAGATAAAGCTATTCAACTTTTTTAGAAGTTGGCAATTTGCATGGGAGTCCCAGGACCAGGTCGAAGCCGATTAGGGATCTCTTAGAAACAGAAACAGAGCGAGTCAGAAGGGGTCTCCAGGGCCATCTAGTCTGACCCCCGGCTCCAGCCGGCTCCACTAACTCCTATTGTTCAAACAACAAAACATTTACTACTGTAAACAGAAACAAAGAAAGCTTAGAGTAACTACAAGTGGATTTTTGTACTTAAGATTGTGGGTTCCGTTCAGTTTTGATACTCCTAAGAAATTGTGTGTGTTCTTGTGTTGTGAGCTATCCAATGGTGCTGTGGCAGAACTGAGAGGTATACAAATGTTTTAGATAGATAGATAGATAGATAGATAGATAGATAGATAGATAGATAGATAGATAGATAGAGATTCCTGGGCTCAGAATTCTTGACTTGTAAGTACCTGTCTTTAGGGGTTTTAGTAACAAGTTCATACCATGCTAAATGTTTTCGTTTTTAAGATGCCGAGAATGGTCCTGCTTCTTCTTTCTTTCCACAGAGTAATACAATTACCTTCTGGAAACATTTCTCTAAAATCCACCTCTCCCCTGAAATAAATAAGGAGTCTTCAAGAAGATTTTAGAATTTCCAAAATGTGGAGACGCGCCACCCGCAAAAATTCCAACCGGTACTCCAGAAGGCGGAGGAGACTCTCTCTGAAGCAAGCAAGCAAGACTATTTCTAAGCACCAGCCGTATTGGGAGGTACAAACAGCCGAAGCCGAAAGACGCAAGCAGCCAACCTGTCTCCAGAAAACCAGCTGCTGCTGACTTCCACATTCAGAGCATTTCTTCGGCCTGAGAACAGCTCTCTGTGCGTGTTAAAAACTGGATGCTGCGTTTTTTGAAAAAACCCTTCGACCAAACTCAAAAGCACGTGCAAATCCTTGATGGGACATTTTTCAACTCTGAGCTGAATTCCACTGCATCTGAGGATGGCAAAACGCCTCAAAACAAAAGCCCCAAATCGGAGGACCAACCTGGTTTTTCACTGCTCCCCCTTTCCGAGAAGAAACACCTTGATAGCAAAAATCAGTGGCTAGGATAGTGTATACCCTGAGCATTTCCAGTGTCAATTCATACATTATACTTCTATACTCTTTAGCAAGCAAAATGTTAAAGGCAAGAGGTGGGAATTTAGGAACATTGTTTAACACTCTGCACAAGAAACAAGACTGTCTTTCGGGTGTGCCGCAGTGTCCAAAAGGGGTACCTGGGATCGCATTTTGCTCTGCCACTGTTTCCGGCAATTGCATCCCTTCCACCTCACAGCCCCCTGGCCCCAAACATGCAAAAATACCCGCATCAGAGCTGAGGGATGTTCAGGGAAATGAGCTGGAAAATAATTACTAAAAAGGATCCCAACCCTTCCTACACTCCACTTCCTTTAACTTGTCTGTTTCTTGCAGCGCTCATGTTTTTCCCGTCTTCTGTTTTACACTAAAGCTGCCCTGAAAAGGGAATCGTCTGTGTTTGGTGTCATGAAAATAAAGTGTTGGGCAAATTGTATTAAGGACCATCACAGATGCACAAGTCTTCCTCCATTTATCCTGCTTATCATTCCCTTCTCATCTGCTCCCCAGTGTCAGGTTTTTAATGCTAAGTTTATTTCATTGGTTTAAAACATGTTTATCCTGTCTTACATTTGAGATGCATCTCTTTTGTTTTATTTTATTTGTACTTTTATTGTAAGCCGTCCTGAGATGTCAGTGGCGGACGGGGTAGAAAAGCTTTAAATAAATAAATAGATAAACAGGCAGCTCACAAAAGACAAAAACATAACAGCGCTGAAATAAAACACAGTCTTCACACTATAGAAATATACCGTAAAAACCATCCAACCATTAGAGAACTGGGTGAAAAAAAGGTTCCAGCCTGGCACTGAAATGAATAAAGGGTCGGCACCAGGCTTACCTCTCTGGGGAGCAGATTCCACACTTGGGGTGCGGCCCCTCCCTTAGCCGCTCTTCTAGCCTCTTTCAGAGAGGGGTTCCCCAAGAAGGACCTCAGCAGAAGATCCCAGAGTTCGGGCAGCTGTATATGGAAGGAGACGTTCCTTCAAATGCCAAGACCCTAAACCATTTAGGGGTTTATATGATATCTAAAGGAACGCCTGCTTCCTTATTTGCCCTCCCGCCCCTTGAGATCGGGGGCAGAGGCCCTCCTCCGGGAAAGATATTAGGAGGGTGAGCACCCGGAGGAGGGCCTTCTCTGCGGTGGCTCCCTGACTATGGAATGCGCTCCCCAGAGAGGCCCGCCTGGCGCCGTCATTGTCTTTTGGTGCCAGGCCAAGACCTTTTCATTTAAACGACATTCTAATTGTTGTGAGCCGCCCCGAGGCTTCGTTGCGATGGGGGTGGCATAGAAATGTTTTCAATAAATAAATAAATAAATAAATAAATAAATAAATAAATAAATAAATAAATGCTGATTTTATTTATTGGTTTGAAATTATTGAGCCAGGATGTTTCCAGATTTTATAGGTATGTATTTGTATAGATATTTATTTATATGTTGGAAGCCATCCCAAGGCTTATGCGAATGGGACGGCATGCAAAAATTCCAAATAAATAAATAAATAAATAAATAAATAAATAGAGGGGCCTGGACTGGAAGCAGCAGACAGTGAAGATAACAAAAGACTGGTATTATACTGGGCTGGTCTCGCGGGACAGTCCCGTCGGCAGAGTGGCAGCTCTGTTCTGTACCGACTGAAGTGTCCAAACTGTTTTCAGGCTTAGCCCAGGCAGAGCATAATGCAATATGCATTAACCCTCGCAAGGCAATCCACAACAAAGGACATCGCGGATGCGCCAGCCGAAGGGGGCACATGCCCCTCGCCACAGAAGTCGCCTGGGATCGCTCTGGGTCAAGGAGCTCCCCCAGACCACTCGTTCTGTCCCCTAGGGAGACTGCCACCCCGTCCAGAATGGGGCGCGTATCACTCACCTGCACGGATGACCTGCCTATCAGCAGCACCTCCGTCTTACCTGGCTCAAGCCCTCACCCATCCACCACCCTGTCCAGGTTCCTTACGGCCAGAGCCCGTTCTTTAATCCCACGCAAGAACTCCACGGTCCCGGCTGCCCTCTGCTATTCACAGCGAAAATAATGCTTAGCCCCGCAGTCCGTCAATATGGGATTTAGATGCTCAGCAGCTGCAGCAGGGCCTTTTCAGGGATGGCCCCTCAAGCCGCCCCCTGGAGGCCAGAGGCCACATTCAGGGAACAGCAGAGGCCTATTTCGTTGCATTGTGGCTTCATCGATCTCATTTTGCCTGTGTTGGGGTCGTGACACTCTGTATCTGCTGTTTGCTTTTTATTTTGTGTAGCGGAGAACTGCCGTGCAAAATGTAAATGGCCATTTTAATAAGGGGCGTTCCATTGTTTTGCTGCTGCTGAAATGTTTTACTCTTCATCTGTTATTACGGTTGTTGCCATGAGCAGCGCTACAGCTTTTATAACTACGGGCACGATCCAGGACAGGTTTTGATGGAAAGGGCCATTTTTCTACAAAGCAACCCTACAACACACAACAAGCAAAGTGAGCGTGGATCCACTGAGGGTCTGTAGTAAAACTGAAACCAGAAGCGAGCCCCGTGACCTATTTTGCTCACACCTGTCCCCTTCCTTTTCTTCTTGTCTCTTTCCCATTGAAATGGGACTTTTCCCGGCCAGCCGCCTGCAGCATCCTAGCAGGACCCTCAGTGGATGCGCCCAACCATGTCTTGGGTACACGAGGGTAGCACCGAGACCATCAGGACTAGCAGCTTTGGCGAGCTGCTCCTCCAGGAATTGGTCCAGACGGGTGGCTGGCACCGCTTCCTGCGGCAGTGAATTCCACAGTTTCGGTATGCAGAACCTTTCTCCCCAGGCCAACATGATTCTCCAGGCAAAGAATCTCAGGTGACACTTGTGGCACCGGAAAGATAATTTATGCCGCCTATGTAATAATGAAGCCCTCTATTAAACCCAGATTTAATCTGGGTGGTCGAGCTGCCTCTCTTCTGGCCCACATTTTTATATGGCCACAGGAATGCATTAGAATAGCCTGGGAGACAGGGCCACTCCCATGTGCCACATCACAGGCTGGCTGTGGGTGATGGTGGGTGTAGTCCAACACATCAGGGACAGGGCACTATTCTTCTGACTGCGCTGGTTCTTAAAGTTCCATGCAGCTTTAGACAGGAAAACAAGGACTACAACTCCTAGCATAACTGCTTGGGACTTGCTGGGAGTTTGAGTCCCTTTTTCGGGCCAATCAGGCACAGGACTGCAGTCCAGCTCTTCCAGTTTCCAACCTGGCCGGCAATTTACGGGGCAAACGGATATATTGCATTAAGCGCAGACGTCTAAGGATCCAAAATAAAAAAGATAAAGGAGAGATTGAAAGAGAAACACTGCACAACTGGAAATGTGGAAAATATGGCATGAATTAGTGGCCCCGATCCATTCAATTATGGAGTTGATGAGTTGCAGGTGCCTGGAAGTGCTGCTACTCCCCCCCCCCCACACACACAATCCCAGATATGATGGGGGGGGTTATTGTTGGATATCAGGAGAAGCTTCCTCACGGTCAGAGCAAGACGGCAGTGGGACTGGCTGTCTTGGGAGGTAGGGGGCTCTCTCACACTGGGACATTCAAAAGGAACTGGGCAGCCATCTGCCTGGGATGGTGGGACTTGGTGTCCTGCCACAGCGGGGGGGGGGGGACCGACGGCCCCTTCCAACCCTACTCTTCCAAGATTCTACTGCAGCACTGCGATGGCACACTCTGTTTATGCTCAGAGGCACACTCGCCTCTTGTGCTATATCGTACTTCCTTCTTGCCCTTTCCCCAGGCAAGGACCCCAGAGCGGCTCGCGTCCCTGCCCCTCCCGCCCTTCCACCCGCACAACAACCCTGCAGCCCCAGGCGCCCCCGGCGCGCTCCCACCGCTAGGCGACGCGGCCTCGCCTGTTCGCAACCTCGGGCGCGCCGCGCCGGGAGCGCGCCCGAACCTCCTCGCCCGCGTTGCGCCGCGAAGCCCCGGGGCTCCGGGGACGCGCGGCGAGGGCGAGGGCGAGGCGGCGGGCCGCTCCACGCCGGCAGGGCGAGGCCGCCAGCCCAGGCCCGGCCCGGCCCGGCCCGGCCGCTTCGGGCACCGG
>NW_025335440.1:5540345-5615501 GCF_004798865.1 Varanus komodoensis
GGAAAGGAAAGGAAAGGAAAGGAAAGGAAAGGAAAGGAAAGGAAAGGAAAGGAGAGTTTGCCTGCCGGGAAGCCGCGGCGGCGGAGAAGGCGCAGAGGCGGCGCCCGCGCTGCGCTGCCTTCCACGAAGTCCGGGGAGTCGTCCGGGTGGCTCCGGGTGGCAGCGGGAGGGAGGAAAGTGTCCCGGCGCGGGGAGGGGTGGGGAGGGTGGGGAGGGGTGGGCAGGCTGGGACGGGACGGGACGGGACGGAGCTCATCCGCCGCCCCGCTCGCTCGCTGTCTCGCTCGCTCTGCCCTGCTTGTCTCCTCCCAGGGGTGGGTTGCCAGCCGACCTCGCCCCCTCCTCTCCGTCCGTCCGTCCGTCCGTCTTTCAGCAGTCCCCCAACCTGCGCCCTCCAGGTTCGCTCCCTCCGCTGACACGGGGACGGAGGTCGCAGTCCACGCACGTTCGCGGGGGGGGGAGTGGCAGACTGGGCAAAGGCTGCCCCCTCCACCCCACTGCTCGAGCAAACCTGGGGGCAAGAGGGCAGAGGGCCCGAAGCTGTTCTCTCTTTCTGTGCACCAATCCGGATCAGAGGCAGTGTGCCGGTGCGCACCAGGCGCTGAGGAACGTGGCGGGGGTGGGGGGCTGCCGCCCTCGCGACCCGCTTGGGGGCTTTGCAAGGGGGCAGCTCGTTGCCCTCTGTGCGAGCAGAAGGACAAGGCGGACCGTGCCCCGATCCAGCCTCGGCTCCCTTAGGCGTGTGAACGCGCGCGGGGTGGAGAGGGTCTGCTCTGCCTTTGCAAGAGCAACAACGGTGTGGTGGCCGCAGGTGGCTTTGCTGGGCACGAGCATGTCAGGAAAGCCAAGCTCACGAGGAGGGTCCTTCCTGGAGATGCAGGGTGGAGGGCAAGGCAGAAGATCAGCCATCTACCTTTCCATCCAGAAAGAAGCGTCTTCCTTCCTTCCTTCCTTCCTTCCTTCCTTCCTTCCTTCCTTCCTTCCTTCCACCTGTGCTTCCTTTTTTAAACTTCTGCGATTCCCAAAGGAGAGGAACTCATAAAATAGCACACAGGAAAACAGAGGAAGAGAAAGAAAGATGTCGTGGTTTCCTATAGAACAATACAGCCTTCTCCAACCGGCTGCCCCCAGAGATGCTGAAGGGGACTACAGCTCCCATCACCCACACCATTGTGGTCAGGATTCCCTCAGTGATGTGATGGGGATAGTAGTCCAATACCTCTTGAGGTCACAGGACAGGGGAAGGTCAGGTCACTTAATAAACTAGGTTGCCAGATTTGGGGTGGAAAATATTTAAGGTGGGACTGTCCTTTTTTCTTGCAAAACAGAAAAGGAATTTGGACGGTGGCTTTCAGTGAGTCCTGCAACAAAATGTTGCAGCGTGAAGTGGGCCATCAGAGCCCATTTCCTTCCTTTCTCCCCACACCCTGCAATTAATTTTTCGTTCTCCCCACTCCCAAAAACCACTTGGCATTTTGTGGCCAGCTGTTTTCACCTGCCCCAGGTTTGGGTGTTTTCCTCCCTAAAATATTTGTGTGTTTTTGAGCCCTTAAGGGCTGCACTGTCAAATGACCCTGAGCATCAAAAATAGAAGGGAATTTTATCAGAAAACATTTTTCACGTGAGCTTGCCGGAAACCCCCCAAACATAGCGCTGTACTCTTCTTGGACTGCAAGGCCCATGTGTTCCAAAATCAAGCCTCTTATATTCTTACAGTCACCATCTGAAAATGTACTTGGGGAACTTGACCAGGGAGATGCTGCCCCGCATCTCCAAAGGCCTGGAAATGCCCATGTGTGTCCCCCCAAAATGGCAGCAACAGATGCACTCTGCACATTCTCAGAAACACGTTTAGCTGCACATGTTTCAGGGCACTTGAGGCAGATTTTGGAAGGCTTGCAGGGTAAGCGTCAGGCAGTGGGAACGGGCCAAATAAATGTTGGCCATGAGAAAGAAACATCTGGGTTAGTTTAGACGCTGGACACAATCCTTAAGAAAATGTTGTGTGCCCACCCCCGGGAGGGAGTTGTACTTTCTCTTTTTGTCTTCTGGCGTCTTAAAAAGTTGCAAATTCCCTGCTGGACCTCGTTTGTAGCTAAGGACACCATCTAATGCCTGCACAGGCCAAAACAACCCGGCCTTTGATTCCCAGGATTTCCCAGCCAGCCCCGCTTAA
The DNA here is from genome assembly GCF_004798865.1 of Varanus komodoensis. Lineage (NCBI taxonomy): Eukaryota > Metazoa > Chordata > Lepidosauria > Squamata > Varanidae > Varanus > Varanus komodoensis. The sequence continues at coordinate 5,542,522 of NW_025335440.1, forward strand.
CTCTGACCACTGCTCCACACTGCCTAACACAGGCACAGGCAACCTGCTGTCCCCCAGTCCTGGACCACCGCCGCCGCATCATCCCTGACCGTCAGGCCTTATGGGAGACGTGGTTCAAAACATCTGGATACAGAGGCAACGATCCGCCGCTGCAGAAGCGCACACGCCCTGGTTCCTTTCAGAGAAGGCTTCCTTTGATCAAGGCGGAGAGGCCCTGAGCCCCAGCTGGAGCAATTACGGCCCACCGGAGAGGAGATGGACCCCCCCCCCCACTGCTGGGTTTATGGCATGGAGGGAGAAGGGCCGGACATAAACTTGTCCTGGCCCCCCCGGCACTGACCGAGCAGGTCTTTCTTTCCCACCCCCTGATCTCTGCGGTGCGCGCTCTGCTCTCCCTGCAGTCCAAGGAGGCCGGGTCTGCAGGGCTGTTCCTTGCAGCGGAGACAGACAAAGAGCCGAGGGGGGAGAGGGAGGGAGACCTTCCGCAGCATCTTTACAAGCCGGCCCGGAAAGAGATGCCCAGAATACGGCACTGTGGTGAGCAGGGAAGGACAGAGGCACCTCGTCCAGGTGTGGTCCTACAAGGCCCAAGCCCAGTTTAATGCTAGCCATATAATCATTTGTCTGTCCATCCGTCCCAAGGCTCCATCCCCCAACCAGTTTGAACCCTCAACAGTAAAAAAATGCCAAACCTGATTAAAACTGATGAGTGCTGGATGGGGGGGGTGGGTCTGGGAGGACCCAGTTCTCATCCCCGCTCCCTGGGTGACCTTTGGGCCAGTGCCTCGGTCTCAGCCCAACCTACCTCACAGGGCCGTTGTGGCGAGGATAAAATGCTCTACGGAAGCTGCTTTGGGTTGCTCCCTAGCACAAAAAAAGGTGGCAGTGGGGGAGTGGCTTATTGGTCTGAACTGGGGAAGGGCAGCCTGTGGTGCTCCTGCTTTCGGTAGCAAAACCCAGGGCTTCCGCCCAGCTGCTAAGTGCCCAAATGGTTGCCATTTGTAATGTATGAAATGTCAGCATACACCTTTCGTACGTGTCCTACAGCTGCAGCTTTCTCTATGGCTTGGGAAGTCGTTGCGGGACTGCCCCCCACCCCGTAGGATCGCACCCTTAAAACTGACGCGCACAGCTCCTCTCCAGCAGGCCGATAAGGCGTGCTTGTCCTTGTTCCAGACACCGAGTTGTCTTCGGCTTGGGACGGCCCTGTGAATGAGCCCCGGCCAGGATCTCCCGTCCGTGACAGCCCCGCTCAGCTCTTCCAAATTCAAGGCTGGGCTTCTGCGACGGAGCCCGGCCACCCCATCCTTGGCCTTGCTCTGCTTCCCCTGCCTTTGACTTTCCCTAGCAGGATTCTCTTCTCCAATGGGCCCTATTTCTCTCCTCCAGTGGGTTGAAGGAGAGTAGGGAAACCCGGTTCCTGTTCACATGGAGGTTTCTCGAAGCAATCCTGGCTCTTTTCCGGCTATTCTGTGCTTCGGGGCGCACGGCTGGGAAAATTCCAGGGCGCCGAGCACGCTGCTTGCACGGCAGGACACATCTGGAATAGAAGTCCCTCTTGCTCTGAAAGACGGGCCTTTTCAAATCCGTCCCCTTCTCCCGCTCCCTTGCATTTTCAGAGGTTTGTACAGAATCTGTGGACTTGTGTGTTTTCCCTCTCCTCTCCCCCCCACCTTGTGGAATCTGTGCAGGCTTGAGGTTTATTAACCCTGCCAGATGACAGAAGCTTTGATCTTAGGGGCATCCCAGCTGGGCTTTAAAGAGCAGGAAAGAGGGAGCGCTCCGCCCCCACCCCATTTCCTATTTCGGGTTGCATTTCCACTCACCCCCCCCCCCCCCCCAAGCCACCTTGCCAAGAGAACTTATGAGCCCGTCGTTTGCAAGAAGTAGAGACAGACGGACTTCGAGGGTCTCTTTGTAAGGGACACTGATCTGCGTAAAAGCTGAAATGCCGCTTCGTTGGAAGCACTGCAACATGGGAATAATTTTATTCTTGAAATGGGAATAGGGCGCATCTCGTCGGAGTATGAGAACTGCGGCCGGGGGACCGTGTGCTTGGCTTGGTCTGCTGCCCAGATGCCCTTTAGGTCCTTTACCCTTAAACCAGACTGACCGGGACAGTTCTTCAAACTGAGGACACCTTCAAAATAGCAGGTGGCTCTTGAATGGCCTTTCAAATAGAGGATTTATCCAGTTGTAGAGGGATTGGGTCCCTTTGGGATTTCTGGCCTCAGGTCCCAAAATGACACGGGCTACCTATTCAGCTGTGGGTAAATCATTGGTGCTGAGCCTCGGGCTGGGAGGCAAAGCCAGAGCCCCGTGGGGCCCTACTCGGGCCCTCTAGTTCAGCTGAGCCCTTTCCCCAACTAGCAGCCAATGGCGAGTCTTGCAGTTGTGCCCCTTTTCGAATACCCCTCCATAGGCACCCTGGCCCCACCCCTTTGCCCCTGGCTCCGCCCCCACTGGAACCAAAAGGAACCCCACACCCCTGAATTAAACCCCTGTCTTTGCCTTTCTCAACTGCACAGCCCTTGAAAGAGACATTCGATTTAATTCTCTCGATAGCTGCAAGTCAGCGGTGCTTCCTCAATTAAAAAGCCCCTGCGCCTCGTTAGAGGAATGATATTAAGCTGCCGCGCTCCAGCTCTTTCCTGCACTGAAGCTTTTCAGACCTTTGATCGAATTCCAACGCAGGACAGCTGTGCATATTTTTCCAAGACACGCCCCCGCCCCACGCCTGACACGGGGCGAGTCCTGGAAAAAGCGAAATGCGGCAGAAATGCGGCAGAACGTGCATCTTCCTGCTTGCTTAAGAGACCGAGCTCCCATCTGGGGCGCAACGCCATGCCACGCCATGGGATTTTGTGGGGCTCAAGGCCGGGGGTCTGGTGACCTTGCGCAGGCCGGGCCCCTTTCCGCCCAGCGTGGAAAGACCGCAGGCAGCGACCTCTCCAAGGATGCAAATGGACCGGGGGGCAAGGAGCCTGGGACCCCTGCTGACTCCTGTTGCCCCCCCCCTTTCTCTCCCCCTCCCCAGTGCTAAATCTAGAGGGCGGCACCTCGCTCGGTGCATTGGGGGGAGTTCAGAGGCTTCCGTTATGGTATCTATCCCACAATCGCACTGGGGAGAGTCTACCATGCGTAAAAGGTGAGGTTTTTTTGCATCTTCAGCTACGTTATTACAGGACTCGTACGTCCTTTTCTCTGGCCTTTGAAAAAAAGTTACTTCATTTAAAGCATATTTAACAGCTTATAAAGGGCAATCCATGGGGTGTGGGAAGCAGCTGCGAGAAACAGTACCATGAGAATCCTGGGAACGTGGCACTTGCTTTAAAGTGCTCTGGCGAGCAACCTGTTGATCTGGTGTGGCGTAAACATGGCTGCCCTTTGCTGCCGTCCTTTTATGACCGCAAAACGGAGCGTTATCTGTGTCTGCACGCTGCAGAGGGGCCCATCTGCAAGGAAATCATCTTTTCTTAACCCAAAACATCAAGAAGGGGTTGGAACTCTTTTCCAGCCTTGAGCCTGGGAATCCATAGAATCTTACAGCCCTCTAATGCGGTCTTTGCGTCCTAGGGTTGACCTGTGGGAGAATTACAAGAAAATAGCCTGAAAAGGGAAGGTTCGAGCCCAGCTCCTTGACATGCTAGATTTCTATGTGCAGGGAAGGCCCACGGGCTGGTGAGCTGAAGTGATACAGCCGAGACACAAGCTTATTGGCTCGGCAAGACACGGGAAAAGCTGCCAATCCACCTAGCCCGACACAAAAACGCTTGTTTCGGAAGAGAACCCCGATTATAACTTCCTGCGATTACGCCTGAGAAGCGACTCTGTTCCATTGGGTTTGCTGTCAGGAAAAGGTCAAAGGAGCCCTTCCAAGGCCAGGGCGACTTATTTTATATTGTTATTTTTGTGTTTTAACTTTATGTCTGCACTTTACAAACAAAATACAAACATTAAGTTATAACCTTAAATTAAAATGTTTGTAAATTATTTTATTATTAAAATAAATACAAATGTATTTGTATTTTAACTTAATGTTGTAAGCCGCCCCGAGGCTTTGGTGAATGGGGCAGCATAAAAATGTCTTAATAAATAAATAAATAAATAAATAAAGGCTCTGTTGCTGCAGCAATAGGGAAAGTTAATCTAAAATATACTGGTATTTTTTGCCCTACCCTTCTTGCCCCACCAGAACCCCCCCCCCCCCCCCCCCGCTAGATGCAGGACCGAAGAGAGCAATGGAAGGAAAGATTTTCCCCAGAGCAAATCCATGGAGTGGTTTCTTTTTCTTCACACAAAAATCAGGGTGAAGATGGGGAAAGCTGCATCCTTTAATAGCCCCCCTACTCCCCAAATATTTGGTCTGAAAGAGCAGCGTACTTTTAGACTTGCCATCTGAAGGTATGCATGAACGGACCCCTTACAGAGTCACTGAATAGTTGCAGAAGTCAGTGGGGGTGCTGGCACGGGTGCCAAACTCTGAGGGCAGGGCAACTGATGTTAAAATAACAATAAAGTACACACTGGCTCCAAAACACTCAGAGAGCCCCAAGTTTCCCACCCATGTACTAAATGAAGCTGTGTTTCCCTTCCATTATAGACCAATGAAGCATTGCATCGAGGTATATGAAAAGGCATGAGCCAGCTTGTTTTGAGGCTTAGTGGGGGCAGAAGGTCAGGCAGAACCACTGCAACTTCCAAGAAGCCTCAGGCTGCAGCCTGACACAATCAAGCCCATTCAGCCTCTGAATCCTGCTGGTGAGAGAACAAGGAAAGAGACCAAAATATGCAGTAGGGTTTTTGTGTTGTGGCTTCAGAGCAGGAATTACTCATTTTATGACTATTATTTTAATTTCTATACGCACCAATATTCAAAGCTCTCTGAGCAGTTTACAACCTATCTCCCTAAGCTGTGGGAATTTGGAATTTCAGTAGCCTTAGCAGCCCCAAAAGGTTGGCATTCATTTTGCCCTGCATCATCTCTCCCGTTTTGTGTAGAATTTGGAAGATTTTTCTGAGTACAGAAATAACATTTTGCAAAGGAACCCGGTGTATACCTCTTGGTTTATATGGAGCTTTACAGATATCCCCCAACTACTTGATATTCCTTTTCCATATATTTGTTAGGAATTTACGACATCCTTATGTTTCACAGTCCTTTCAAAAAACGATCCTTTAGCCCCCACCCCCAAAACCATCATCCAGCTCTTTCCCAGGTACCTGCGTGGCCACAATATCAACCCTGAAGGTTTGTCTAAAGAATTAGCAAATGGTTTTCTTTTCCAGAAGGCAGAGCAGGGGAATAAGTGCAGGAGGTGAGAAACTTCAAAGGGTCATTGTGAGAGATCAGAGAGGGGGCCCTGCATCCCCCCCCCCCCCACTGGGAAGGAGAGGGCAATAGAATTTTATGATCTACTGGCTGGATCCCTTTCAAGTCCTGGGATCTTTTGAGTCTTCCCCTTCTTCTGGACTTCTGCCTGGCTCTTAATCATTTGGGCCCTCCCTGTTAAGAAGGGTGTTGTGGGGGTGGGTGGGAAAGGGGCCGCGGGGGGGGGGGCGTGTTTCAAGTCCACCTTGAAGCTGCAAGATGTTTAGTAAGAAGACCACTGGCCCTGCTTGGCTTGGGGCATTTTCTCCGTTGGGAAACCCATCTGTAGTTAGGAAAAGGTTAGCAACGCCTTTTGCAAGACAGAGGCAGGCCTTTGAGTATCACAGAACGCTGGTGCTGTGCAAGGTGCCCTTTAGCTAGTCGCTAGAACTGGCTCGCTGTCCTCCCTTCCTTCCTTCCTTCCTTCCTTCCTTCCTTCCTTCCTTCCTTCCTTCCTTCCTTCCTTCCAAATTTTTATATGCCCTCCAATGCTAAAGTCTCTGGACAGCATACAAACAAACAAACAAACTAAAAAGAACAACACACAGCGTACGGCATCCGACCATTAATCATAAAATCAAAGAAAACACTAATTAACTGTTAAACTACTGGGAAAATAAAGAGGTTTTCACCTGACGCCAAAAAGAATAGAGCAACGGCGCCAGGTGAACCTCCCTGGGGAGCGTGTGCCAAAGTCAGGGCGCCACCGCCGAAAAGGCCCTTCTCCGGGCCGCTACCCTCCTAATTTGCTGCTTCTGCACACGTCCGGCTTTGTTGTCCGAGTGTTGTGAGGAGTGACGCATCCTTTTTGTGATCACGAGCAGCTCTTGCTGTCTGTCCCTTGCAATCCCCCCCCCCCCACACACACACACTCTGGTCTCTCTCCCTAGAAGTGGAGGGACAGCAGACAGCTCCAGCAAGCAGGGCCAGACTGCAACTCCCGTCATCCCCAGCCAGCACAGAGATCATGGGGCCTGGAAAAGAATGCATCCAGGGGGCTGCCGGAGAGAAGGTTGCTCTGCAGAGAATGTGGCATTCTCCCCCCACCCCCCGCCCCATTTCCCAGAGTAGCATAAGCCTTGCTGGGGGCCAACCTCACTCCGGCTGGCAAAGACCTCCAAGTCCTCCTTCCAGCACCGGCCCTGCGCAGCTGCTCCACCGTGGCCCCCCCGCGGAAGGGCCACGCTCCGGTGCAGCGCAGCAGCCGCGCGGAGCACCGTCGGCGCGGCTGACGTTAGGGGAACGGCTGCCTTCTCAACCTGAACACCCAGCGCCCGCTGCGCCACCCCTCCAAGGGCCCACCCGTCCGATACCCCCCAGGAAGACGCAGCGGCTTCGTCATGGATGGTGGACCTGCAAGGACGCGGGCATTTCTGGATTGCTTCAGGTACGAGTCAGGAAAATGGTCTCGCGCCCAATGCAGCTCCCCGGCCCATACGCCAGCCGGGCTGCTAGAGTAAGGGCATTCTCGGCAGAGCAGGTGGAAGGTTTCAGCCCAATGCTACCACTCTGCGTTCGCCAGATGGCTGTTTTCACCCCGCCGGTTGGGCGCTTCTGAGATGGAGGAAACTCCCCAAGGTTCAACACACCTTGCCCCGGAGGAGGAACCCTGCTTCCCACCTTGCCTGCTGGAAAGCCACCTTCGTCTCCTCTCCAAGGTTGAGTTTCCAACCTCAGCGAGGCGGCTGGTGGCTCAGATTCCAGCAGTGAAAGACTGGAAAAAGAAGCGGCAACAGGGATGGGAAGATATTATTTGGCAGAGTTTATTGATGCATAAGATCTCGTTTTACCAAAAAACACCTAGGAGGTCTCAGGTATGAAACCGTATTCTTTAGATCAGTGGGTTCTACTTATTCCATAGTGGAGACGAAAGGATAATTGCTGCCTACAGAAGTTGTTTAACAGGAACCACTAGGTATAAATCAAGCTGGACTGGAAAAAGAAGCAGATGTATCAATGAGCTTTGCTGAGGATTTCGTGGTAAATGATGTCGTTAATCCACTGATGTCCAAGCGATGTTTCTCCAAAACAGAAATATGCAAAATTATAACGGGAGGATCATGCTTAGGGCTCTGTGGCCAGGGAGAGCACAAATGATTCGTCACACAGCCTGCGCGGGAACAGCCCGTCCACCGTCTTCGGAGAGCGACCCCGGCCGAGCCGTCCTTCCTCAGCTGGTCCTCTACCAGCCCCTGACTGGCTTCCAGGTGGCCACCACCTCGCCCTGGCGGTGCACGTAATAAAGCGGGTGCATTGCGGCCGTCGCACAGGCCTGTCACCGATACAGAGGGGTGAGCAAGGCTTGCGTGCAAGATGCATTTTCTTGATTAGGGAAATGCAGAATCATGCTGCAAACTCAGAAAGGCAGCTGAGGTTGGGGGGGGGGGTCGTCTCTGGAAAGCCCACATCTGCCCTATGCCAGCTGTGGCCCGAATGTCTGACCTTTGGGCAGGTGCTGAGGGCAGGTGGGGAGCAGCAAGGCACTACCCCCCTTGCTAAATCCAAGTGCTGCCTCAGACTCCCATCTTTGCAAGGAGAGGGAAAAATTCAGAGGGCCCAAATCACAGAAACAGGGTGAGGCAGAAGGGGTCTCCTGGGCCATCTAGTCTGACCCCCAACTCCAGCGGTCTAAACCAGCTGTCTAAGTCAGCCTCCCCGAACCTGGTGACCTGCAGATGCATTTGGACCACAACTTCCAGAATTCCCACCCAGCAGGGCCATAGGCTGGGGATTCTGGGAGTTGTGGTCCAAACGTGTCTGGAAGGCACAAGGCTGGGGAAAGCCAGTCTAACGTTTCTGCAAGCGGGGCAGCACCCCAAGGAAACCCAGGCTTCCACCCTCCCCCTGCCTGGATGCTCAGGACTGACCGTACCCTCCCTGGCTCGGTGGCTTCAGCTTTCCAGCCGCAGCGCTTCCGGCGAGGAAGGAAGGAAGGCGGCTGGGGCACCTCCGGGATGCCTCCCCACGCCCTTCTCCAACCCCCTTCCCCTTCCCCAATCCAGTCCCTTGACCTCAGATCAGCAGCCACCATGCTTATGGCAGAGGCCATTTTGGAAGGGGGGGGCGCCGCTGGGAAGGCCCCTTTCTTGCAGCCACCCGCCTGGTGAGGATGCACATCTGTGCGCAGCCCTTCGAGAGAGACTTACGTGGTAGGGAATGAGGGCCAGGAGGCTTCCCAGGGGGAACCTGCTGAAATCCAGCTTCCCGGAGGCGGGCTCGATCCTGCCGTGCTCCTGGGACATCCCCACCAACCTGTGCAGAGCGAGAGGAGCCCACAGTCCACCTGCAATTGGCTTCGCTGCCTCCAACCCCCCCCGACAGCTGCGGCCCCACAGAATTCCGCAGCCCCCGTCTGTGCCAGCCCCGTGGCCGCGCACTGGGTCCCCTCCCTTCCTCTGGGCTGGCTCGCGCAAGGGCAGGGGCACCGAGTATCTTCTGTCCCAGGTGCGGAATTCCACCCTGGAGAAGCTCCCGGTGGTCCGGGTGGGCGGGGCCGGAGGCAAAGGGGCAGGGCTAGAAGAGCAGGGGGTCTGAATGCACAGCTCTGAGCCTCTGGAGAGCCGTGCGGGTCCTTCCGCACAGGGAAACGGCATGCAAAATCCGGGAGACTCCAACTGGCAGCCAGGGGTGGCTTGAGGGGGGAAGCTCATTCGGGGGACTCTGAGCGCTGAATTTGGTCCCCCGGCCTGAGCCTCAGCACCCCCAGTATAAGGCCGCAAAAGCTGTTTCGTTCTGAGACGTGGCATCAGGGCGAGTCTAGATCTGCAGTGCCGTCCCTACGAGGGAGGAGGGAGCCCCATCCCAGAATCCAGAGCTCTGGGCACCCTGCCTCCTGGCTCTCACCCCCTCCGCCCCACCACCGCTCTACTTTGGGCCTTCAATTAGGGTTCGGGCTGTGAACAGGCGCCTCCCGCCCCGTGGCGGTCCTCTTGTGCGAGCGCCCACGACTCTCAATATTCCAAACCTCCCAGAGGGGCCCCAAAAGCTGGGCGATCTCGTCCGTTCTCGTGGCACATGCAACCCCGGACACCCGCCGGGAAGTAGCGACTTCCAGATGCCAGCTGGACGTAAACCGTAGAAGGCATTTCACTGGGGCCTTGCTGGGCACTGCAGGTGGGCCGAATTTCACAGGCTCCCTGCCTGTTCCAGCCGTGCCTTTTAACAATCCGGGGGGGGGGGGGCACTGCAGATCAGTGCAGGGGACCTCTGCTAAGGGCGTCAAGAGGGCCAGGGGCGGCCAGCGGCTGTGGGTGCACCCCCGCCCCCCGAGTTGGCCGCCGCGCGTTGCGTACTTGAGGTCAGGGTGGCCGTCCACCAGGGCGTATCCTGTCGGCAACTGCCCCAAGCTGTGCAGGCTCAAGCTGGCCCAGCCGCAGTCCACCAGCAGCTGGTTGCGGTGCGGATAGTGGCCGATGACCCTCGTCAAGACGCGGACGGCAATCTCCTCCCGGCGGCATGACCCGACCATCATCTGCTGGACATCTGAGCAAATCAAGAGGAGCGAGGTCAGCGGAGGGAGGTTGCCGCACCTGGACAGCCGGTCGCCCCCGTGAAAGAGGAACGAGAGGTCACGGGGAAGGGGAGCCCAACCTGTCGCCACCAGGCCCTCCGACGAATCTTCGGGGTGGCCAAACCTGGAGTCCTTTCTACAAGGCACAGTCCCTAAAAGAGGATTTGGTGGAGCTGGGGAAGTGCAGAAGGGCGAACAAAGAGTGCGGCTCCCAGCTGGGAGTCGTGGGCCGTTTGGTGGGAGCAGGCATGGATCGTGCCCTGTATTTGCTTGCACGGAGCAGCTTCCCTGCAAGCAAATATATAAAAGAGGATCATCCAGGAGTTGCGGGGTAGCTGTAGAGCTCCATATAAACCTAGAGGTTCCTTTGCAAGAACAGCAATGCTACTTCTGTACTCAGAAAAACCTTCCAAATGCTTTATTGTGTTCAGTTCAGGGCCCCTCATTCAGGAAGGATGTAGCCAGGTTGGAGTCAGCGCAGCGTAGGGCCACAAGGTTGGTGGCCGGTTTGCAGGGGATGATGGGGTATGAGGCGAGACTGAGGGGACTGGGTCTCTTCAGCCTGGAGAAGGGGAGACTCAGAGGGGATCTGTTGGCGACATGCAGGTATGCGAGGGGGTGTCACACGGAGGTGGGTAGAGACCTGTTCTCCCCTGCAGAGGAAGGCAGGATGTGCTCCAATGGAGCAAAGCTCAGGGAACCCAGGTTCCACTTGGATGCCAGGAAGCACTTCCTGACAGTCAGGACCCCGAGGATGTGGAATGGGCTTCCACAGAGGTGGTTGAGGCCCCATCGGTGCGGGTGTTCAAGGATAGGCTGGACGTCCACATGGTGGGCATGTCGTGAGCAGAGCCGGCTGGAGCCGGGGGTCAGACTAGATGGCCCGGGAGACCCCTTCCGACTCGCTCTGTTTCTGTGTTACACAAAAAGGGAGAGATGATGCAGGGCAAAACGAATGCCAACCTTTTAGGGCTGCTGAGGCTACTGAAATCCCAAATTCCCACAGCTTAGGGAAACTGAAGGGCTGTAAACTGCCCAGAGAGCTTGGCTATTGGCAAGTACGGAAATAAACACAGGGCCTGTTTAGCTGAGAAAAAGGCCGAGTGGGGGCAGGCAGCGTACGAGGGCCTTGCCTCCCTCTCCAATACAAGAACCCAAAGGGTCGCTCACCCCACAACGCAGATCGGGGGGAGAGTTGGGATGGAGGCAAGCAAGGCCCAGAACCAAACGGTGGGGATTTGGTTCCACGGAACGTGGGGGTGGCTCGAAAAAGCGGTTGGATAAATTCGAGGAGGAGGTGGCAGTTATCCAGGCTGCAAGCTCCCTGCAGGACAGCTGGGGAACATGGGTGGCAGGGTGCCTGCTTGTAGGCCTTCCGTGGGGGGCCGGCCACGTGTGAAGCGTAGGCTGGATCGGAACCACACTTGTCCTGGATTGGAGCCAACAGACCCCCCCCCCCCAGCAACCTGGCCCTCTTTTCTCCTGGGCACTGATTTGCATCACTTCCCTGCAACTTTGCTCAAGGGGGGGATCACTCTGGGCATACACAGAGTTCTTTCCCTCCAAGAGCAGCCTGTTGCATAGGTTGCGGGATGCATGGCCTGGGAGTGTGGCGAGGGCGACCTCCCCAGCCGTGGACACGCTGCGGCAACCGCGGCCACGGCAAGCAGGCCCCTCGCCGGTCGGGAGAATCGGATCAGGGTTCTCCCCCCACCGCAGCCAGGTTCCCACATCTTCCTCCGCCTGCTTGGGCATTCTTTGGAATCATCCATGTGGGGGAGCACAGACACATGGAACGTGTTATGCAGGAAACGGAGCAGCAAATCTGCATAACTTACGGAGGAAAGAATGCGGAGCGGAGCGGAGGGCTGGGTTCCCGGCAGCCTCCTTCCCGCACGGGCTCTCTAGCAAAACCCGGCAAAGCCGCTTCTCCTGGGTGTTATTTATCCGTGGCAGCCACTTCCGTGGAAGCCGTGGCTCAGAGATGAGCGTGCACGTTCCATGCGGAAAGTCCCTGGATGAACTCAGGGCATCTCCAGTTGCAACTGGCCCCGGAATCCGCTTGGCCCAGCTTTCCCGGCAAGAAAGCCCTGCAGACCTACAGGCTGGTCCTGGAGCAGGAGGACCCGGGTTCAAATCCACACCGGTCCCAAAGTTAACAGTCACCATCTCTCCATCCAATCTACCTCGGAGGATCGTGTAAGGGGAGGTGGTGAAGGTTTTGGGACCAGGGGCCAAATTCCCATTTGGGAAGGGTCTCGAGGGCCACATCCTGGGAGTGGGAGGGGCTAAAGGCACAGGGCGGGGCTGAGGGCGGAGCAAGAGAAGTGGGCAGGGCCAGAGGCGGCTCTCACGGAAAACAGTTCATTTCCGAGCAACTCTACTCACGAGTAAGGCCTGGTGCAACAGCTCTCATGCCTGAAGGAGGCACAGGTCCATTTTAGGAACTGGCTTTCTTGTCTGTAAAGTTTGATTATTTAAGGGAGAATTGCCTTAAAGACTTTTCTTTTCCAGTGTGGATTGGAGATAGCAGCTGAAGAGGCTTGAACGGAGTCTCTGGGTTAGCCATCCTTGTTGTGAGGATAGATTTTATTCACTTAATTATTTTAAAATTACAGATTTACCGTTGTGTGGCTCTGTCTATATGGCTGGGAAATTTATACATCTTGAACAGGACAATCAACCATGCAGCCCGGTGCCCGTAAAACAGACCACCTTCTCTCAAAATAACGGAAATATCGGCATAAGACAATCTGCCCCAATCTGTTACCCTCTGCATGTGCTGGCCTGCAACCTCCATCACCTCTAGCCAGCACAGCTGCAACCAGGGCAGCTCAGAACGATGGGAGTTGGAGTCCATACACTCAGGTCAGTGAAAGCCGCCAGGATCAACAGAATGCGAAGGGCAACTTCCGTTCTAGCTTCAGCTGGAGTTACAGCGGGTCTTTTAAACTGGTTGCAGAAAGCTTTGGGAAAGGTAATTCCGCATCATCGGGGAGGCAACGGAGAAGGCCCTGCTTCTGGTGAGGGCCAGCCTAGCTTTCCCTAAGTTGGAGCGGCAGTCCTCAGCGGAAACTCTGAAATGCTCGAGGGGCCCACGCAGGAAAAAGGATGCTGCGGGGTCCACTGCACTCAGACATGCCAAAACGGGCGATATGGCTGCAGAACCGTTTCCACCTAGGCACTGTGGGCAGAAGGCGCTAGACTCTTCATCATGGCATGAACACACACACACACACGCACACCCTGCCACCCCAGTCTCCTTGGATCCAAAGAGGCAAGCCAGAAAGCCCTGCCTCCTGGAACGGCTACGGGCTTGGGGGCGCACACCCCGAGTTTGCTCATTCCACGCCAGGCTTACCGTAGAAGATGTAATTCCCGGGATGAACCTCAGTGAGCCTGCCCATCTTGGGCACGGGACGGCTGCAGGTCGGCGTGGATCCGATGCTGCAGACGGAGCAGCTCAGCCCGGCCTCCTGCAGCCTGGCAGGGAAGACCAAAACATAAGCTGATGTCTTTGAAGCCTCTGGCACGTCTGCGGAGAGGCGGAATCACCACAGGCCGCCGGGACACCTGGGAGCGAAGCAGCCGCTTTGGGGTGGCGAGCTCCTTCGCTCTGGAATGTGCAGGCTGTGCTTTACTTGTGCCTATCCAGCCATTTCTGACGCCTGGACATCCACTGGACCTTCATAAGAACCCTGCGAGGTAGGCCAGGCGTAAGCGGAGGGGATGGGCTCAAGACCACCTAATGATTTTCATGGCCCAAACAAGATTTGACCCGCCATTTCCCGCTACGGCGGTGCGATTTTTTGTGGGCATGGCTAGCAAAGCTGGAAATTCTGCTCAAGCTTCCCTCGTCCGTGGCACTCGCCTCTCCAAGAGCTCAGGCACAATCTCCCGCTCGGTGCTGGGAATGGAGCAAGAGTCCATTATGTGGAAAATAACCCTGACTCCTTGTTGAATTCTCAGAGCTTTGGGCTGTACAGTGCTGCAAACCAGGCATCGTAAGATTCAGGGCTGCTCCCCTGAATCCCGAAAGCTCAGAATCTGCACAGGGTGAATTTCAGGAGCGCTCTGATGCTCTTCCGCGAGCGAGAAGCAATAAGGTGCCTGGGGATTTCTGGCTTCCTGCAGAGACTTTGACTCAGAGCGGCCTGGGAAGTATCAACGGGATCACTAGGAGATGGGCCATAAATACAGAACCTGCCAAGATGCTGAACCGGTCCAGGCAGAAAGCCAAGAGCCTTGGCACCCATGTTTCTTGGCAGCCCTTCTGGGGGGCGAACCCCAACAAATTATCTGAATGAGACGGTGGTCTTCATCTCTTTAAGACGAGTTGTTGTGTGTGGCCATTTGGAGTTATCCACTGCGCATTTCAAGGGCACAGTTCCACCCAGGCTTAGGCCAAAAAAACCTTCTCTGATTCAGCCTGGGGAGGATTGTGCCCTTAATCTTTGATTTTTTGGTCATTAGGAAATGTGAGGCCGAAAAAGCAGAAAGTCAAAATACAAGAAAAAAAAAAGATTTTTGGTCTAATGTTTGCTATGGTGAAATGTGTTTATTTTAATTATTAAAGTAAGTTATTCTCTTATTTGGTATTTATTTATTATTTCAAGCTGCCCCGAGATCCTTCTGGCTACAGGCTGGGATACAAATTCATACATACACACATATGTACATACGTACGCACGTTCATTACCACTACAAGAGTCCACAACTGGATTCCCTGAGCAGCTGAAAAACTTACCAAATGTTATTAGCCTATAGGACAGGCTTTACAGAAAATCAGTCAAACAGTACTGGAATCTGGCTTGCTGAACTTCGCAATGGCCTAGACCTCAGCGAGGAGCTGGACCTGCAGCTCAGATGACTGGCACCAGGAGCTCACTCCTTTTATTTAGTTATTTATTTCATTTCGATAGCGTCCTGCACCCAAAGCTCTCTGCGTGGTTTGCAACAATGCATAAAAACAAAACAATAAAATATAATACAAATGTGATGCCCCGACCCTTGAGAGCTGAGGCAGAGGCCCTCCTCCGGGAGCCCTCTTTGAAGGAAATTAGGAGGGTGGCTACTCGGAGAAGGGGCTTTTCAGCGGTGGCACCCCAATTGTGGAACATGTTCCCCAGGGAGGTTCGCCTCGCGTCGTCGCTTTATTCTTTTCGGCATCAGGCGAAGCCCTTTTCATTTTCCCCATATTTTAACAGCTAATTGGTTTTATCTTTGATTTTATCATTATTTATCAGATGCAGTGTGTTGTGTGTTGTTTGTTGTATATGGTTGCTTTGTTCTTTTGTTTTCTGTGAGCTGTCCAGAGACTTTAGCATTGGACGGCATAGAAAAACTTTAAATAAATTAAAGATAATAAATAAATAAATACCACACCAACAAAACAACCTTAAAATGAATTTAAGATGGCCAATAAATATTTATGTAAAAGGACCCTGCAAAGGCATAGAATCACCGGAAAAATATCCTCAGGCCCCTAACCTTCTTCCGAGGTTTCTCTCCGCAGGGAATCTTACTGTGGGAAATTTCTGTGGCTCTTCCACATACAGTAAACACTGAAGATGCGCCAGAGCCGTTACCCAATGCAAGCGGAGCGTTCCCGGCTGGGGAAAAACGCAGGGAAGGCCGTTTCCATGGAATGCTGGGGGGGGGGGCTGCATCCCGTGCCCCCAGTTGCTGATGCAGAAATGCCTCGGCTCAGTTCCCTGCCTTTGGCGTGCGGAGCCGCACTCGCCCTTCCGAGCTTTCGCGTTGCTCTGCCCGCCTCCGGACTCCAGCCAGGCCCTATTTCAGGAGGACATCTGGCAGGCATTTCTTCCCGGAAGGGTGTCTGGTCAGAGAGAGGGACGGATCCACAGGAGCTGCTGCTGCGCATCCAGCCGGGCTCACCGTGACTCCGAGGTCGTGAGGCGGTTGACCGCAGCAATGCAGAAACGGCCCAGCAGGCTCCCCGGCCGGCTCCCTCCCTGGACAGAGCCCATGTGCGCTCCAAGAGAAGCCGTCTCCTTCCCCCACTGGAGTCCTTGACGTGGCCACATACCAGGCGTGGTTATGTTAAGATGCTCTGGCGCAATGCTAGCAAAGCAGCAAGGCGGGTGGCGTTAACTCCAGAAAGTGGCCGCTCCGATCTCTCTCTCGGCAGTTTGCAATTTGTCAAGACGGAGGACTGAGGGGAGGATGCATATGATGGCGTGATGCGTAAGCAGGCATAAGAGGGAAGGATCTGGGAATCTGAGCAGTGAGCTCAACCTCTCAACTTTAATTAGGAACAGCAACTCAAGGTTCTAGTCCTCAAGATTACAGTGAGAACTCGTTCAGTGTCATTGCTGCTTCTGCTAAAAAGCAGAAGGGGAGAATGATAGGTCAGGGTGGGAGTTCAGACGCACAACCCTAATATAGGGCTAAAGTTCCATTGAAAAGAGGGCAATTTTGAAAAAGCCTTCCTTGAGTAGCCTTTTCTGCACAGCCCATCATTCTTGCCCATTCTAAACACATTCCAACCATCAAAACCATGCCAGGACACCTCATTTTTCTAACCCTAGCCCTACCCTGGTGCACACCCCTAACCCTAGTATAGGGGTAAAGTTCCATTGAAAAGGGCAATTTTGAAAAAGCTTTCCTGGAGTAGCTTTTTATGCACAGCTCATACTTTCTGCCCAACCTGAACACATTCCAACCATCAAAACCATGCCAGGACACCTCGTTTTCCTAACCCTAACCCTACCCTGGTGAACACCCCTAACCCTCATTGAGGGGGAAGATTCCACTGGAAGGGGCGATTTTGAATAAGCCTTCCTTGAGTAGCATGTTGTTGTTGTTGTTGTTGTTGTTGTTGTTGTTGTTGTTATTATTATTATTATTATTATTATTATAACATTTCTATGCCGCCCCTTGCCGAAGCCTCGGGGCGGCTTACAAACACAGTAAAATACAATAAAATACAAAAATAACAATATAAAATTAAAATTAACAATATAAAATAAATATAAATATAAAATATACATATAAAATATAAAATATGCACAGCTGTTCATTTCTGCCCAACCTGAACGCATTCCAACCAGCAAAACCATGCCAGGACACCTCGTTTTTCTAGCCCTAACCTAGTGATGGCGAACCTTTAAGAGACCAAGTGCCCAAACTGCAACCCAAAACCCACTTATTTATGGCAAAGTGCCAACACTGCAATTAAACCTGAAAACAGCCAGTCCAAGAAAATATATATTTATATATCTTTGGCAGCGCATTGACCGGCCATGCGAAAGCTCGGACGAGTCATGGCTCATGAGTCGTGGCTCGTGACATCATCCCCGGCACCACGACTCCTTTCCGAGCGTGCGCATGGCCCCCATGAGCGCTGTTACCCGATGCTCGGCTGCTGGGGCGATGCTGGGGCGACTGGGCTCGCGTGCCGCACGACAGAGAGGGCTCTGGGTGCCCGCTGTGGCAGGACTGCCACAGGTTCGCCACCACTGGCCTATGGGTTCTTGGCAAGAGGAGAAAACACAGAATATAAACGTAATAATAATCAATAATTGGCAAGAAGAAAGAGGAGAAAAGAGGGCACTAGTTTGCATAATTTCTGCCTGTGCTTGTGTTAATGTTCAGGTGCATGGGACTGGGACTCAAAGGATCCGGGTTCGAGTCCCTGCTCAGCCATGGAGCCAACTGGGTGACTTTGGGCCAGTCACAGACTCTCAGCCCAGCCTACCTCACAGGGTTGTTTTTGTGCGGATAAGATGGAGGAGGAGAATGATGTAAGCTGCCTTGAGCCCTTTGTAGGAAAAAGGCAGGATATAAATCCAAAAATAATAAATAAATAAATAAATAAAATAATCTAAATAGAAATAGAATACAGCGCACCCTGTTGAGCAGGTGGCTTGCCGGGTCCGTAGTCCCCATGATCAGAGCTGCAGGGCAAATAGGCAATGCTTTCCTGCCCCTGCGAAATCAGAGTTGCAGAGCACAGCCCAGGAAAGAGGACCGTCCACTGCAAAGTAGGACACCTGGCCACCCTGAGGAGCGAGGGAGGGAGGGAGGGAGAGCATGTGTCCCCTCACTGCCGAGATGCGTCGCCGGCCTCGTCGGGAGTCTCCATTTTCGTGGCTCCAATGGGTGTGAATGCAAACCTGCTCCGGAGTTTCGTTTCTGGTGGGAAACGAGGACAGCGCAGGGGCCGGGGGCAAAAGAAGACCCCCCCTGGGGGGGAGGGGTGGGGGGATTGCTTATTGCCCCTCCTGTCCAGCCCAGGTGGCCTGGGGGCGCCTGAAAACGGGTTGTCCTCCGCTCGCTTCCCCTGCGCTGCCCTCGCTTGCAGCCCAGCGCCAGCCAACAACCCCCCCGGGTGTGAACCACCCCCCGGCTTTGTACGAGTGCTGGGGGTGGGGGGCATTCAAAGGATGTGGGGGGGGCAGTTGTCTTGCCCAAGCCCAGCTGCACCCTTTCGTTTGCTTTGAAGAGGCGTCTTCAAAGGCGAAAGCGTTTACCTGAAGGAGGTGCTTTTACAATTTTATTTAAGAAGCCGGGTAAGGACACCTTCGCCCTCCCTCCAGGAGATCGGGGCAGGAAACACGCTGATATTATGTGGGTCGTAAAAGTGGGGCCGAGATCTGTGCTGGTGGTGGCCTTTTGAACCGGAAAGGGGCGTGAACGGCGTGGGTTTCGGTGCCAGTTCAGGGTAGTCCCTCGATCTTCACCCCAAAGGAGGACACAGGTTTGCATCCATTCGAATCAACAGGCACCAGTGCAAATTTAGAAAGAATGGGACGGATCCAGGCCCTGTCTTCCTCCAGAGGAGGAAAGCTCTGCTCTTGGGGGGTCCCCCACCCAATTTTGGGGACCTCCCCTCTGACACCCACGCCGCAATTCACCCCATTGTGCAGGATTCTCAGGGCTGCTGGGGAAGCGGGCTGGGGAAGTCCATTTCCGTCCGTGCGATGGAGCCGGCATAAATCTGGATCCAACCCAAGGAGGCCATTTAAATCCAAATCACACTTCTCATGAGATTCTCACATCGCTGAGAGGCAGCCCAGCCTTCAGACAGGCGACTCGGAAGCTCCACCTGCCCTCACTTCTTCTGGGCCTTCCTTTTTAAACTGGAACTGGGCTGGAGAGTCCTTGGAACAGCGGTATGTCTGTCCTAAAGTAGGACACACAGCCACCCTCACGCCGCCTGGCAGGTTGCAGAGCAGAGTGATGAAATGAGGCTGTGGAGGAGAGGAGAGGCCCCAGCAGGGCTGCCAGCCAAGGTGGCTGTGTGGAGCCTCCAGGTTCAGTAGCAGTGTACCTCTGAGTTGCAGCAGCTGGAGGAATGTGGCCTTTGAGCACTGCCTGGTGGGCCTCCTGGGGGGGTTTGGTGCACTACAGGGGGGAAATGGGATGTAGGACCATGACTGGGGAACATGGGCAAGAGGATTCCTTGGATGGACGGGCAGTGCTTGAATGGCTTTTGCCTGAAGGTGGCCTCAGTGCAGAGCAGGAAAATGTGTCGGTCTCCAGGGATTTTGCCCCCAAGCTCCTGCAATCCCCCACCACTGGCTAGGCTGGCTGTGGCTGATGGGAACCGTAGGCTCAAAGAACGGGGGTGGTTACAAGCTGCCCAGCTCTGCCAAAACAAGGCAGTTTATTTGATTCTGGAAGAATCGAGGTCAGTTTTGGGGAATCGGAGCCTGTAAAGCAGGTTTTTAGAATTTACCCCCTTGTCTCCAGCTTTTAAATCTTTAGTATTACTTGTTGCAGGGATGAAACGTACGGTCGCTCCTTCTGCTCTGGAAATCTTACTGGGACTCTGAGAGCTCTGCACCATGACCAGTCACTGCAAGCTCTCTCGCTCGCTGGCACAACCACACCCATTATCCTCGACCCTTTCCTCAAAAAACCTCCGCATGAACTTCCTCGCGACCCTTTCGCACAAAGGCCTCGCTCCCCCTCCCGGGAAAGGACGCTGGGGCAGGTGCCTGCGGCCCCCATCTGGACCCTGGGCCAGCCTGGCATGTCTGGAGTCGAGGAAGCCCGCATGGGGAGCCGGCTAATGTCGAGCTGCCACATCTGGACTCCCCAAACGCCTCCAGTGCCTTCACTGCCCACCCGAGGCCCCAGCGGTCGGCGCGCCGAGGAAGGCAGCCTGGTCCGCCGAACCGGAGCTGAATCTCAGCCCGGCGGCCCAAATGCGGCTCAGCGGGGGCCCAGCCGTGGCCCACAGGGACTCCCCCGTGGCCCCTCTGCCCTTTCCCCGGCCACCAGGCGTTTGGCGCCCTCCTGGCATCCCCCCAGGCTTAAAGCCCGCAGGGACTGTCCCTTAAGGCTCAGCTGCCGGCACGGAGAGCTTTACGCTTCGCCACACTGCTATTGAGGCCGCAGCCACCCCTTTGCCTTCCACCCCCGGGACGCGGCCCCGAGAGCTTTCCTGGACGGCACTCGGCTGAGTGAAGTCCAGCACCCAGCACCAGCCCAGGCCCTCCGGCTGAGAACGGCCTGTCCCATCGCTGACCACCTGATCCCTTCCAAAAAAAGAGGAGACACCAGGTAGAAAACCCAGCCTTTTCTGTGCCCTCTGAATTCTGGCTCCCTTCTCGCCTCGCCATCCCAGCTGCGGTTCGGGGTGCAGCAAAAGCAGAAACCTGCCGCTGCATGTTTGGCTTTCTTGGAGGCCCCTCACAGGGTCTCCCGTCAAACAGGTTTGGCCAAGATCTGCTGCTCTTCTGCCTTTTGGCCTCTCCCCGCCCTCTCTCATCCCATCCTGACTGGAATGTTGCACCCTTTCTCTCCCTGGGACCTGCAGGGCAATTCCTGCTTTGCTGAAGCGCATGGCCCACTAAAGATCGGTAAGAGGCTGAAGAAATCCCCCCCCCAGTAAAGAGAACCCCCCTCCAGCCTCCTGCTTTCTGGGACACCAGGCCTGCAGGACTCCAACTGCTCCACCAGCTCCATACCCCACTGGACCCCCAGAAAAAGGGGTCACACAGGATGGGCTCCATCCAAGGGGTGAGTTGCAACCCGCGGCTGGAAAAAAATTGGAATTTCTCTTTTCCCGGTTCCTCCTCCCTCTTCCAGCGATAAATGGCAATGTCACTGAAAAGGACGGAGCGCTTTCCTCTCTCACAACTCGAAAAACATAATAATTGCAAAAGAGCTGCCTTCTGCCCAACCCGCCAGCCACAAGAATGGCATGACTTGAAAAAGCTGCTTCTGGATGCGTGTCTTGGTGCAGTTACCGGACCGCAAGCTTAGAACTTCACAGGGGACTCCGAAGTTGTCCGCTTCCTTCTTGCAACCCTCTCAGACTTTCTAGCTATTTCCCTACTGGACCTTCTGGCTTTTGTTTCTTGCCACAACAAATCTGTTGAGGAAGGAAAGGCAGAAGAGCTCAGGGAGAGCTTTGGCTTTTCAGTTTCAGGGCAGAGCTGGAAATCAAGATGAGCAGAGCAAGGCTGAGCTTGTAAGCGCACAACCCAAGCTCCTTCCAAGAGTGCCTCAGGGCCAAGCTATCAATCCCTTCGTCTGGGGAGCAGCCGAGGTGGGTTGCAGATGGGATCTGTGTATGGCGGGAGTCAGTTGTTCGCTTGCAGCATAAGCAAGCATTAAAGTCGGTTTTTACCTATATTACCGAAGTATTTGGTGGAAGTTACAGAAAACATGATTAAGGACTTGATTTAGCAATCGCTCCCAAAATTGGCTAGTTGCTAGAAAAATGTCAGAACTTCCACACCTAGAGAATAGCTATTTAAGTCCTTGGAGGATGCCTGAATGGATAAATTGACATATGTGATTGCAATGAGTATATTAAATGTCCTGTCTTAAAAAAAAGGCAAGATCTTGTCACTTTCTGGAATGATGGTTTTAAACTCATTAGGGTGCATAATTATGAATTTAGTGTACTAAAAGGTAATAAGAAATAAAAAGTTGCAGCAAAAGGTGGTCTGTCCTGGGCTTTCGGACTCGGCTCCTTGGGAGAAACTGTATGAAGTCCCTTTAGTCCCTCCAGGGGTTTGCGTTATCCTTGTTTGGATCAGGTCCATTCTGCTCCAGGGTTAGCAGAATGGGGGCATCTAAAGGTATTTTGGATGCTCTCCCCTTTTAGGACTCAGCTTTGGAAAATGAAGCGGGAGAGCTGAGCAAGGCAGCCGATGGACTGGAGTAAGTCTGATCTGAGGACGGACGTCCCTTCCCGAGTGCCCCAGCTTCCCCCGAATTCCAGGTCCCATCTGGCCTGGCCTGTCGCTCACATCAAAGGCGCAGCATCTCGGAGTGGAGCTCCACGTTGGGGCTGAGCTGGCGGCGGCCCCCCCCCCCCCCCCCCGAGCCGTCGCTTCGCATGTGGATGATTAAAGGACTGCGAAGCATCGCATCTTTTCCGCCTCCCCCAGCCCTTCCCCTAGCCCCAACTTGGTGCCACTTCCTGTCTGCAACTAATTTGACATCCACAGAACATCTGAGAGAAATTTGCCCCATGCAACTGGAAAGCTTTGCGCGCGCGCGCACACGCACCACACGCACAGACACAGCCGCACAGACGAAAAACACACCCTCCGCGACACACACGGGCCCGGCTGCCGACGCGCTCCTGCCCCCTGCTGGGCAACGGGAGAGAAGCAGTCGGGTACCACTTCCAAAACTAATTGTGCCCCCTTCTCTTTTGAGAGAGATGCATCTGGATACAAGAGGGATGCTAAGGGTTAATCTGCTTGCAGCAAATTGGACACACGTCTAATTAACTAATTCCAGGAAGGGAGCACATTGGCTTCCTATAGGAGAATGGTTTTTAAGGGCTTGAAATTTCTCCATGGATAAGAAGACCTACTTGGTAAGGGGGTTATTTTATTTACCATTGATACTTATTAATTATTTTCATTTGCATTGCCTGGGTGATTCATAACAACTTGTACAATCAATAAAACCCAATCCAGAGGCAATAAAGCAGCACAGAATTAGCTAACATTTAAATCAGAATCCAGTTGGAAAGACTGGATTTTGTCTGTTTTTCCATTAGAAGTGATGCAGGAGGAATCCTATAGAATATAGAAGAGGGTTAACAATTTTAGGGACACACACAGGAAAGGGGCCAATGCTCAGAGAGAGGTGAAAATTAGTCAGGCTGAAGTCATGGCATCAGCTGAGATTTTGGACCACGCATGCAGTGAGTGCTTGTGCAGTTACGACAACGATGCTCAAGAAATGCAGGCCAGGGCCTTGCATCTCTCTTCCACTGGGCCAGGTAGTTCATTGGGTCAGGCAGCTTAAGAAAGCTTTCTGGGCCACGGTTGGAGACAGCAACTCAACGTTGCGGCTCCACAGCGCCTCCCTGAGCGTGGTGGGATGAGGCACTGCAGCTTCTGAGCCCGACCCGGCCCCATATCCAAGGCGCCAAAGCGGCTTGACGGGGCCGTGAAGTTCCCTGGGCGACTGTGGGCCAGTCCCTGACTCACGGCCTAGCCTACCTCGCAGGGCTGTTGTTGCGGGACTCGAACGGAGGGTGGCGGGGGGCTTTGTAAGCTGCCTGGGCTTCCTTGCAGGAAACAGGCCGACACCAATATCATATGCTGCCTGGGTGTCTCAGGCCACACCGTCTGACCTTCAGCTCTGGCCTGCCTGCTCCAGCACCCGCCTGGCTGCTTTGCCATCTTGGATCACGCAGCCTGCCATTGGTTCTCCGGAACCAGGGCTGGCGCTACAACAGAACGGCAGCGTTGGAAGGAGCCGGAGGGCCGTCGGGTCCCAACTCCCTGCTCAGTGCAGGACTCCCAGTTAAACCGCTCCTCCCGGATGGCCGCCCAGAAAGGAAAATCGAGCAAGCGACGCAGCTCTTCTGCAAAAAGCGCGACAGAAACCCTGCAAGCAGGGTGCCTTTGACACCTGGCGAGGACCACCTGCATGAGCACCTGCTGGCAGTTGGCTGACCACCGCTGGAGGCAGAGCACTGGTCCTTGGGACGCTTCAGTCACTGCCGTTCCCAGCATATCCCCCCCCCCCCCGGATGATCCCGGAGAGCCGAGCCGGCAAAGCGGCCCGGCCTCGCGCACTCGCTCACCTGTCCATGAAGTTCAGGGTCAGCTCTGTGGTGGACTCAGCCACGGCTTGGATTTCGGACTCCCCGTGGCAGCTGTACGAGTTGCCGCAGTGGACGTAGACCCCGGCCATTTCGGTCGTGCCCTCGGCAATGGCCTTAGCCAGCCCAAGGGCAGCCAGATCGTTATGTCTCAGGCCGGCTGCAGAGGAAGTGGAGGAAGCGTCGGCTCTGCGTGCCAGCACCACAATGTCGCGGCTCTGCGTTTCAGCCTCGGCACCGTTGGGGTGCTTGGGGACAGAACTGGCGCACGGGCCATGCCTCCGGTGCCCCAGCTCTCTGCACACCGCCAGAATATGTAGTCGGCCTCTTTGTGGGCCCCGTAACCGTGTCCGCTGAGACTCGCTCGGTCCACCATCCGGGCGGTTCTACCGAGCAAACAGGAGGGCGGGAATGGGCAGCTCAATTTTAAATTTTAAAGTTGGCTTTAGAAAACTATTCTAAAGGCCTTTGGGCACTAATGTTTGGCCATGAAATGAGGAGATGTGCCTTTGACTCCAAAATACCTACACAAGGTTATGCCCCAAGGCAAATAAAAACGCATATTTTACAATTTACAAGGTACCTCGGCCATTTTCGCAGTCTATCTTCACCCACACCTTCCAGCGCTTGCCCTGGCGCAACGGTCTCCGTTTCAGCACGGCCAGGGCATCATAGCTGTCCACCAGAACGTGGAAATTTTCCAGTCTCTCCGCCAAGGCAGCGCAATCCTCAACCTTGTCAAAGGGCAGAGGGTAGGCGTACAAGATGTCATCGAAACCTCCGTCGGCAAAGAACCGGGCTTCAGCCAGCGTAGATACCACGATTTTCCGCAGCGTGCCCTCCGTCATGAGCTGCCCACCTTCCCTGGGGGAGAGGAACAGAAAGGAAGTCACCAGGGGTGGAACCCCTTCGCCGTGTGTGGGAGAGGGAGAAACGGTCCCAAAAGGGGAGGCGAGTCATTTGCAAAATGCACAGACTCTGTCCTTTGGCCAGAAATGCAAGGTAGCGGATGGGCAGGGACGGCCTTACTCTTGTCCCCATGATTTTAATTGCCACTTTAATTTTATTTATTTATATTTATTTTTTGATTTATATCCTGCCTTTTTCCTGCAAAGGGCTCAAGGCAGCTTACATCATTCTCCTCCTCCATCTTATCCCCACAACAACAACCCTGTGAGGTAGGCTGGGCTGAGAGTCTGCGACTGGCCCAGAGTCACCCAGCTGGCTCCATGGCCGAGCGGGGACTCGAACCCGGATCCTCTGA
The DNA here is from genome assembly GCF_004798865.1 of Varanus komodoensis. Lineage (NCBI taxonomy): Eukaryota > Metazoa > Chordata > Lepidosauria > Squamata > Varanidae > Varanus > Varanus komodoensis. The sequence continues at coordinate 5,567,720 of NW_025335440.1, forward strand.
ATCCCAGTCCCGCGCTCTTAACCACTACGCCACCCTGGCTCTCTAATTATTATTATTTGACTATACTTTTCTATGGTTTTCATTGGTTTGCAACTTTTATTGTCTTCGAAATTGGTTTCTGTTTTTATTTATTCATTTATTTATTAAAACATTTCTATGCCGCCCCATTCGCCGAAGCCTCGGGGCGGCTCACAACAGTAGGTTAAAATACAAGAAATAACAAGATAAAATAAGTCGCCCTGGCCAGATATTTTATTGTGCCCCATGGCTTCTTTCTTTGGATGTGTTTTGTCCTGTGAACACGGCCGCTGGCCGGCCGGCCTGACAGGGCTCCCTCCCGTCCCTGGGAGGGCTGGTTCTCACGCGTTGCTAGAGACTCTTTACCAGGTGACCTCCAAGCTGCCAGGTCCCTGCCCTTCCTCCGCAGAATCAACGGCGTCTACCTGAGCGGATGGTCACCTGAGAGAGCCGCCCCCCCCACGCCCGGTCACAGTGCCCCATCTGCGAGCGAGCGAGTGAGCGATCGGCAGCGGCCCTCGGCAGGCACGTCACGAACGCCGTGGAATCAATCGGCGCCCCGGGGTCCGGACCGATCCCGCCACGCACAGGCGGCCGAGAAAAATGGCAAAAGGGGGTCACATGACGGGGTTTGCAAACGGCTGCCCGGTGCGGAGAAGGCACCAAGGAAGCGCTCTCCCTCTTGCGCAGTACGAGAATCCAAGGCCGCCCCCTGAGGCTGCGGAGCGAGAGCCGGGCTCTCCCCACGGTACACGGGGCAGGGGTGGGATTCACGTCCTAAGTGAACCGGGACTGGAGCGATGCCTGGAATTTGTTATTTGTTTTTCGGCGCCAGGCGAAGACCTTTTTATTTCAGCAGCATTTTAAATGTTAATACTATTGAATTTTATCTGGCCAGGGCGGCTTATTTTATATTGTGTGTGTACACACACACACACACATATATTAAATTATTATTATTATTCTAATGTGTATATTTTAATTTATGTGGTTTTAATTTATTGTTGTAAGCCGCCCCGAGGCTTCGGCGAATGGGGCGGCATAAAAATGTTTTAATAAATAAAAAATAAATAAAATAAGAGAAGGGGGCCCACGACTACGAATCCTCCAGGGCCAGAGGCAGGGTGTCTGTGCCCCAGTGCTGGGGAACATGGGCAAGAGGGGCAGGGCACTGCCTGCGGGATCCTGCGGACGGCTGCTGGGGGCAGAAGGCCGGGTTCGACGGACTGCCATCCGCTCTCATCTTAGGCTTTTCTGCCAAGGCAGGAATAGCTGAACAGGAGCAAAAGGGCCAAGGGGAAAGAGGACGTTCCTGCAGGAACCGAACCCGAGGCCTTACAAGCGTTGACTCCCTCCTGCCCAAGGAAGCGCTGCCGGCCCGGCAGCTAAAATCTCACGGTGGCCCCTGGGAATGTGAGGACGAGGCCCCTCCAGGCCAGCCTCAGAGATATTCCGGAGGGTCAGAAGGTTGTGCGAAAGAGGCAGCCCGAGAGCCACGACTCACAGGGTCTTGTGGGTTTTCATGTGAGGCCGGAGGGCCACGCCCAGGGCCAGGCATCGCTCCCTCATCCGCTGCGCGTTCCCCTCTGCCACGTCAAGATCCACGATGAACGCCGGGCTCGGCAGCTCTTCCACACGTCGGCCTGCCCACATCTGCCAAAAGGGGAAACTCAGAACGGGCCGCACTGCAGAGCCGTCGAGAGGCACTGCCCCCGCCTTCGGAGTGCCAGCGAGGCTCCTCTGAGGGTTTCTCGGCCAGGGGAAGCCGCATGCGTCGGGACTGAGTGCGGGGCCTCCTCCGTGGTGGCTCCCCGCCTCGCAAAACGCCCTCCCACACAACCTTGACTGGCGCCCACGCTACTACTGAATTCTACACCACTTTAAGACTTATGACAGATCCAAAGTTTGAGACTTTTCTGTTTCGTTCCCATTCCTCCGTTATTCTTATCACCTAGCCTGATGAAGAGCCCTGGAGAACACGAAAGCTTGCACAGTTTTATGGAACTTTCATTGGCTCTAAGAAGTTGGTATTGCCTTACTTGTGAGTACTTTTTTTCTGCACACGAAGCACCTTGGCTATCTTTGTTCCGCCTTCCTTGTTTGCCCACTCGCTTTAAACACTTCTATTGAAACCTGGCAATTCTGTTTTGCTGTTTTGACTGGCCCTGGTGGCTTTTTTTTTTTTACTATAATGTTTTCTGATTTATTGTACCACATTTTTGGTCCTCGGTGCCTCCTATGCACTGCCCCAATGTCCTACGATGAAAGAGGGGTTTAAAATGTTTCCAGCAAACAAAGACATAAATAACCCAGGTATTCAGAGCGACTGCACGATTACTTTGCAGGAAAAACACCGTCATTCCATACGGTTCGAGGAAAAGAGACGCAGCAAAGGATCCGTCAGCAACGCCAGAAAGAAGAAATGTCAGCTTCGGGCATGTCTATTTTAGAGTGTGTAAGAAGACACTTCACTTGGCTAAGTTGAGATTAATTTATTTGCACACTCTTAACTCGGAAAAAGAAGCGTACCTCTTGCTGCTGCTGCTTCTGCTCAGTCCCAGCTCTTCCCAGGCCAGGGCAAAATCCACTGGTCGTTGGCAACTGCACCGCGAGTTCACATGACGGGATTTGGCTTCACTCCAGATGCCTGTTGGCACAGCCCTGCTCTGGATTACCCGCGACTGCCAGAGCTCCCGCAATGACGGAACATGCAAAAGGCTTAACTCTTGCATGCAACAGCTGGGCTGCAGAGCATGCGCTGATTTCCGTGCGACTCCGCAGGACACAGACCTTCGGAGAAACCTCGAAGCGGCTGCAGGTTAAAACAGGGCAAACGGTCAAAGGAGCAGAAGGCTGTAACTGGAGGGTTGCAAAGAGCCAGACTTGCTTGTTGAATTAATTTCGTTCTTCACGCCACTCATGTCAAGGGTTCTCGGGGATGCACCGAGTCAAAGCAAAGCCAGGGAGCATTAAAATTCGCAGGCGAGGTAAATAAAACGAAGAAAGAATGGGGAAAGGCACAGGAGAAAAGCCGGGCAGATCGCTTTGGGCAGACAGGCTGAGATGAACGCGTTGCGGTCGTGGAGTCAGAGCTGCAAGCATGCAGAGGCTGCACAGCAGTAAGCAATGACTCCCAAGCCACGCCATGCGGGAGCGGTTAAGGAGCGCTCCGACGCGCACTAGGCAGCGGTTAAAAAGCCTACAACTCCCAGCATGCCCCAGCCAGGCCGTCTTTTCCTCCGTCTACGCATGCACGGGTTGCAAAAAAAAATCAAAAAACAAAAAACCCTTGCAAAGTTTTGCAACCGCAAAAGAAAGACGGTGGAATGCCACAGATCTGGCCGCTTTGACAGTGTGTGTAGGGGACGCATGAATTAAAACAAACGCCGAAAAATATGGGGCGAGAGAAGCGACGGGAATGCAAAATAAGCTTAGGCTGAATAGCTGCAAAACGCAAGCAGCCGGTACTCGGGCAGGATTTGTACCGTTCCGAGCAGGTTGCCAGCTGTCGCACCAGCCCCTGCTGCTGTGCTTCTAGCATACGTCTGGCTCCCAGGACTTGGCAGCAGCTGCAACCCCATAGGCAGGACCCACAGGCTCCTAGTCCTTAGAAGTCCTCCTCTTCCTCCTCCACGAAGCCCCTTCTCTAGGTTTTTCTAGCTTTCAACAGCCCAGCCGGGCAGGAGGGGGTTAACTCTGCCTTGGGCTGAAATGTCGCCCGCCCGCGCAGCCGCTCCGCCGCGTCTGGGGAAAAGAACCGCAGAGCCGCGCTGGGCCGGCGTGCCTGAGAGGCGCGCGCATGCGCCCTTCTCTCTCGGCCAAGTCGGATGGTGCATGCGCGCACAGCTCCGGGAAACTCCGCTCCTGCTTCTCACTCCCCCTGCCGGACGGAGAAGGAAGTGCGCCACAGACGCCGGGGCAGGGCCCCTCTCGCGGTGGCCCCTCTTCCGCCGCCGTTCTTGCCCCGCGAATAAAATCCGCCCCTTGCAAAGCTCTAGTGGAAGGAAGGTGAATGGGGGGCCCCCAGGCATTAAGCGGCTTGCTTATCTCCCCCCCCCCCAAAGGTTAGCATGCTTAAGGCACCTAAGCGAAGAAGCTGCCCCCCCAACCCAAAAGGAATAGCAGCTGCAATCAAGGGGGGGTTCTCATTTCTGGGGGGGGTGCACATTTCTAGTTGCCTGGCGCCATTGCTTTATTCTATCGTGCGTCAGACTTTTATATGTCCCAATATTTTAGCAGTTAATTGGTGTTATCCTTGTTTTTATCGTCTTTGATCGGATGTTGTGTTGTGTCGTGTTGTGTGTCGTTTGTTGTATATGGCTGCTTCGCTTTTTGTAAACCGTCCAGAGACTTTTAGTATTGGGACGGCATCTAAAAACTTAAAAAAAAATAATTATAAATAGTTGGATGGAGACTTAAAATTCAGGATGGCAAGGAAACAGCGAGGGCCGGAGAAAGATGGCACAAGACGCCCATTTCTTTTTATTTAAAGTTTATTTAAAGTCACACGACCGAGATGCCATCAGTCCTGTGCAGCTGAAGGCAGGCAGCTCATTTCAAGTTTAAGGCATACACTTTAAACATAAAAACAAACCAGATTGTGCTTTTTTTCTCTTCCTTTTGGAAAGAGCTGTGGACAGATCCAATCCTTGGCTACATTTCCTGAGAGCAGAAGAGTCTGCTGTGGATTTGTTCTGCCTTTCTGGCCTTCTGGGGGCAACGGCCTGTTTTGAGGAGGGGGCCAGTGCTAACAGCGAAGAGAGAGCCAGGTGCTCCTCAGCTTATCCTGGGCACAAACAGGGAACCCCGCAAGTGATGGGCGCAATTTGGGGCCGCTGCCGTTTAGCCATGGCTAATTCTATTTTGCAAGGAACGCTGGTGCCCTGAACCCAGAATTGCTGGTCTGTCTGCAGCTCCATCCTGGGTCTGGAGACGAAGAAGCTGGACTCTCCGTTCCATCGGGATCTATCCAAATACTGGCTATTTGGAGAGCCACATGGAAGCTTCAGAAAAAAAGTGGGTTTTGTACTCCAATGCCACGTTGACGCAGCAGGGGGAAAGGTCTGAGCACTAGAGAAATGCCACGAATGTCAAATGAGAGTTGTACTTATCGGTACCCCACAATTTTGGTGCCTGCAAAGGGGGTTTCTGCACGCAGAGGGCAGCATGTGGGCATTTCTGGGGCTCGGACGGCGTGTCCTCTCCCGCTTCGGCGCGGAAGTGCCTTGCCTGCAAAGCAAGGACGTGGTCGTCGTGATGGGGCCTTGTGACCGCACGGAGGCTGAACACGGCTCGACCCTCTCCCTCGGCAAGATCTGGGGAGGCGCTGGATGGATCACACAGCCGCCTCCACCAAGCAAAGCCCAAATCCACGGCTTGACTCGGGTATCCACCCCTTTCGCTCTCAAAAACCAGCAGGTGCCCAGCAAGCTCACAAAGTCGCTGCCTGCCCACAACCCTGTTAATTTTTTTTTTTAAAGTAGAAAAGTTTGGATTGACATTATTCCTAAAAGTTACAAAATCTTGTTTTTGTATATTGATCATTATGTACATAGAAAGAGCAACACAGCAGGACAGCTGGAAAATAACCCTTTTCTTTGCAAAATGCAAATATTGCACTTGGTGTTCTTGGAACTTGGTCTCCCCCTGGGAATTATTATTTTTAGGAGGGGTCCCGAAAGGCTCGGAGGCCATTGCTTCAGGAGCTGAGGTGGCCTCTTTGCAAAAGAGGAACGAGAACCGTTAAGTGCCTGTCGTACGAAGGTGAATGTCGCTCTACCTGGAACAAGGAGAGCTGGTGACCCATCTAAGGAAGGAGGAAAAGTTACACAAGAGGATCTTTTCCCTAAAAGCAGCCCTGGCCCAAACCCCGTGCCCCTCACTTCGCCCCTCTTGAGCGCCAAGATTTGCAGAACGTCACTCCACCCAGCTGCCGAGTGCTCACCGCCAGCCGGGACTAGCCCCCCAACACCACCGGCACCCGTCTGGCAACTCCAGAAAGTTCCCGGGCCATCGTTAAGGAGGGGAGAAAGGAGGGAAGGCCCTCCATGTTTCCCCGATCCGTGCAAATCCAGACAACCGGGCCCACGACAGAAGGACAAAGGGTGGATCTGCGTTCCGGGGCTTCCTGTGGGACCCCAGGTCTCCAGGTGGCACCGTTAGATGCTGGAGACAGCAGTGTGAGGGCTGAAGGGAGATGTGCAGCGGCAGAGCTGAACCCGGGCCCCGCTTCCTCCTCGGCCTCCTGGAAGTGCAGCCCCGGTGTGGCCACGAGGCCTAGCATGCCCTCGGGGGCGAATCAGGCTGCGTGGAAGTTGAGCCGCCAAGCTTCCCCTCCTGTTCCAAGCGCGAGTGCCGTTCGTGGGTCGGGGCGATGGAAGGGACCTGAGGTGCTCGTCCTCGGCAAGGCCAAAACGGAAGGCCGCTGGAATATGGGCTGGGGAAGCTCTCTCTCGTCCGACGAGTTTGATGTCCTCCGTCCAAGGGTCGGACGAACACGTGGCTGTGGAAAATGGGCAGCTCCGGGTTCTGGCTTTGAGGGGAGCGATTTGCAACTGGAGGAGCTGCAGGTGTGGAGAAGTCCCATGGTCATTCACCTGCCAGGCAGACTGATGGGGAAGCAGATGCTGGCAAGAGAGACAGCAGACCTTGGGTTTCCTCTTGTACTAGGATTCCACCGGCTGAAGTCTGCCGAGGCAATTTCCCCTGGGATCGTCTGCCCCCGCCCCACGAAAGGCCCAGCGGGCATCCTCCAGGACGGGAAGAGACGCCCCTCCATGGAACTTGGTCCGCCTTGGCCAACCCGGGTTCGTTTCTCACGGTGCGGCTGCAAGGGATGCAGGGATGCAGGGATGCAGCTTCCCCGGAAGCGTCCCGGGACATTCGGGAGAGCTGCCCACTTCCAGCTAAACGGATTCTCGTGCTAGTCAAGCACTCTCCGCTTCAGTTCTCTGCCCCAGCGCCAGCCCGGGAGAAACGGCTCTGAAGCACAGGCGAGGCTGGAAGAAACACCGTAAGGAAGCCGTCTCCGTGTCTGCGGGATGCGGGCCGCAGCGGCAGAATGATTCTTCCTTCGCGATGGGTGCCCAAGGGCTGCACCCCCCCCCCCCCCGGTAGCCAGTGGACAGGTGGGAGCTTCAGCAAAGCCAAGGCTGCTCAGTGCTCTCTTGCTTTGGTTATCAGAAGGTGCTTAAAAGGGAAACACGTTTCGGGGGGATGCCGGCTCTGGGATGCAGCGACTCAGCCGGCCTTCCCGGGGTTGCCGGCTTGCCTCCTGGTCCGGCTCGGCTCCTGGGGGCAAGCAGCAAGTGGCCCTCCTTCCCCACGGCAGCAGCGCCGGAGTCGTTTTGCACGGGCTGCGAGCACCGCAACTGGGCCGAAAGGGAAGGACTGTGACTTCGGGGCCCAGTTCTTGGCCAGGAGGTGCCCTTCCACACGAGGCGCAGGATCTCCCCCCTCGGAGAAAGACCGTGCGGCAGCCGCGGGGCTGGCGGGACAACAAGGCTACGGGTGGCAAGATTTTATTGCTGGTGAGAACACCTTCGTTCAGAGGCACAGTAGAGCCAGACTTGCCGTTTCCCTCCTCCTGCAGTCCGGAGACCCCCTGGGGACTCCCCAGGACTAAGCAAGCCCATTCCAAAAGTAAACCAAGACCGCCGGGGGAAGCGACCCCTTCCTGCGTTTTTCCAAACCGTGCTGGCCCACCACGGGGTTTGCCACCCCGGCGGGCTCCCGCTTGCAGGCGCTGCCGCCTGGCTGAGGGGTGAGTGACCCGCACCCACGTTTCCGACTGGAGAACGGACAGGGGGGAGGCCTGGCATGGAAGCTTTCTCGCAGGGCGGCAGGGTGGCCAGGCCGAAGCGGCAGCCCGCCGTTCTGGTAGTGCAGCACGGGCTCCGCTTAAGGCCACGGAGGATGACCGGGCCGCTGCCCCGAGGCAGGCCTGTCTATTGCGTTTCCCCGCCTTTCAAAGCGGCCGGATGCGGCTCGAGTCCTCTCCGCCCGCCCCGCCACGGCATGCGGGGCCCCCTCTTCTTCCAGTGTGAGACGACTAATACAAACATTTGCCGCTTCAAGCTTTGCAGGAACCGCATCGCAATCGGGAACGGCCGGGCGGATGCCCGAGAGTCCCCTCGCCCCGTTCCGCGCACGCTGCGCTCGGAGACGCCGCCCCTCCGGCTCGCAGAGGAGGCCGCGTGGCGGTTTGCACGTGCGACGCTCCGGGCGATGCGAGGAGGCCATCCAGCAGCCCCAGGCGGCCAGCGGGGCTGGAGACGCTGCACGGAAATGGGCGCGCAAGCCGGGCCGGTCCCCTATTTGGGCTCTGCCGGGTTGTATTCCGTCTCGCCGGAGGACACCTGCGAGATGCGGCGGGTGGAGCGCCAGAGCCGTCGGTGGAACTGCCCCGTCCTCACCTGGAGAGGAGACAAGCCGCCAGGGGGCAATGAGTGGGCGGGAAGCTGCGTGGGTGAAGGGACCGGGGCAGCCGGTCTTTTTTGGGGTTCACGAGGCAAGAAAGCACGCCAGGCCTGCCTGGGACACGGGACCGGGGAGGCCGAGTGCAGATCCCGCTAGGTCTGGACTTGCCCATCAGCCCACACTTTTCGGGGTGTGGAGAAGGCAGTGCCGAGGACGGCTCTTCCGAGAAACCCCACGTTCACCCCACCTGATCAAGGGGAAAGATTTTGGTCCTCCCCCAGCACCACAACCCACCAGCCAACTCTCCACATGCCCGGCCTGGACGAGGGGTCACAGGCCAGGAAAAGGAATGAAGAAATAAAAACAGCAACGGTAAAACAAAAGCACAGTTGGAACAATTATACTTCATGCAGCATTTTCACTCTGGAGGATGACTGCAGCCTTTCCTAATCTACATTCAGGTCATGAGAATCTGGCAGCTTTTCCAGGGATGCTGTGAAGGTGCGTCCCTTGAATTCGTGGAGACCAAAGTGGAAGAACTGTTACCACAAACCAAGTGGGACAGTCCAGTTCACTCTGCAATGCCTGTAAAGGCTGCAACGCAGGAGCAGATGGTCTGGGGTTTCCGCTGCTTCGCCTCGGCGAGGGCCCAAGCCAGGAAAGGGGGCGGCCAGCACTCACCTCGGAAGGTTGCCCCGCTCCCACCACGATCAGCTTCCCGTCCTCCAGGCCCACCAGGATGTGGCTCTTCTCCTTCGTCACGGAGACGCTGTGGATCGGGACCTTCATAGCCAAAGGGGCGACGGCTGCCTGCAGGCTGAAACGACAGCCGGGGCGGCAGTGAGGAGGGCGCTGCGGAGCCAGGCGGGGGCGCGAGAAGGTGCCTGGGTCGCGGCTGTCGTGCTTCCCTGCAAGCAGCCGCTGCGTGTGACGGGGCTGCGATGCCACCGGGGCGCTCCGTAAGGGTGGGAAACTTAATTCTCTAATTAATTTGTTTAAAGCTTTTCTATACCATCCTTCGCTGAAGTCCCGGGATGGGCATACATTGAAATGAAAGCAGGCCACAAATTACATCAGAGGAAACCCCGTCTTGCAACACGTTGGCACTTAAGAAAATCAGGAGAATAAAACTGTTTGGTCTGGCAGCGAAATGAAAAAAGGATCTGTGGCAGGCAAACCGCTCCAGAACCGGGGCGCCACCACAGAGAAGGCCCTTCTCCAGGTCGCCACTCTTCTGACCTTCAAAGGAGAAGCTTGCAGGCATGGGGGGCAGGCCTTTCCCATGGAGGGGGGTGTCGCGTGTGAGCTGCTGTCCCTCCTGGGAGGTTTTGAAGGCTGTAAAACCTCCCGGCAAGGCCTGCTTGGGGTTCCCAGGGCACGCCAGGTGCCATTTATTCCGCTACTCGGGCCGGGGAGCTGCCCCTTCGACAGACGCAGGCTGCGGAAAGGCGGAGTGGTTACCTCTGCAGGTCTCGGATCTGCAAGGAGCACTGGGCAGTCCCCAGGACGACGAAGTCCTCCGTGACGCACAGGGAGCTGACCTGCTCCTCCAGCGGGGCAGAGGCCAGGTGCTTGCCGTTGATGGAGTACCGGTGCAGCGCGAACTTGTCCTTCGGGGGACGAGAGGCGGGGGATTAGCGGGGCAGGCTCGGGAGGGCGCCCTGATCGCCCGAGAGGCCTCAATTTTCGGGCTAAATCTTAGCCCACTCCTCAGTCCCTGGAGGATTTTAAGGCGCCCCGGAGCAGAGGGCTGTGGCAGGCACGCGCCTGCAAAATCTCTCAAGGGGGTGGCATATTTTGGCTTCCGGGGGGACCAGGTCTGGCTTTCCCTGTCCTTGTGACTCACACCTGGCGGAGAAGTGTGCGGCGCCCCCTGCGAAATGTGGGGAGGAGGATGGCTTTGCTCCCGGGCCCCTTTCCTGGGCCCTGGCGCCCGCCTTGCTCGGCCGGTGGGCTTCGCGCCGGCTGCCAGTTTAGCCCACCGGCGGGGGCTGGGCGGGGGGGACGGCCGCAGAGCAAAGCCCCTGGCCCGGCTCACCTTCAGGGAGGCCCTGCCCTCCACGGTGGTCTGGACGACGATCTGGCCCTCGTGCCCCACGGCCAGGTTGGAGATGGTCACCGGCAGGGAGCTCTCGCAGGGGGGCTTGAGCGACCGCATGAACTGGCCCCGGCGGATCGTGTGCACGATGATGGTGCCGTCCTGGGGTCGGGGGAGGACGGGGAGGAGAAAAGAGCTTTCGGCAGGAGGCTCTGCCAGGGCTCAGAGCCAGGGAGGGCAGGAACGGCTCTCCGAGCCCTTTCTGAGATGATGCTGGGGGGGCTTCATGCTCGGTGACCGAGATGGTAAGTCCGGGTCGCCCACCCAGAACTCCTGGGCATCCTGTGCGGGCTTCTCGGCCGCCGCAACAAGCCCCCTGCCCAGGTCCGGGCACCGCAGTACACGGTGCCACGGCTCAGATGCTCGCAAGGGGGTCCGGCGCGCGCCACAAACCCCGTGGCTTGCTCCAGCACCGTGGGGCGTGCTGGCTGCGTGGACCGCCCGGCGCAGGGAGCTGCGGAGGGTCCTTCCCCAGGGGGCGGCAGCAGGGGTCCAGCGAGGGCGCGGCTGGCGCGGAAGACACGCAGCCCTGCTGGGGATCCCGCTGTCAGGTGCGCACGCTCTGGAAGGAGTCCCATGCGCACGGGGAGCGGACCGTTTTGGTGCGTCTGACAGCTCGGAGCTGGTTGCTGAAACGACTGAGGGGGGCTGGAGCCGAGGGGTCCGGTCAAGCCCCAGTGGGAGCAAGGAAGCATGACATCTGGGGGGAACCGAGAGATGGGGAGTCTCTTGGATGCGGGATTCCAGCCTCCGGAGGAGGTGGGCCCCAAAGTCCGTTGTCACAGCCACGGGGGGCCCAGCCGGGGCCTCTTGGAGGAATGCAGGGGCGCCCGGTTCTGCAGCCCCCTCCTCCCAGAGACAGGCCCCGAAGGGTTCATAAGCAAAGCTCTGGGGAAAGGGGGGCAGAGAGGGCCCAACGGTACGCTTTGTGCATGCCCAGAGGCTTCTGTGTAGAATAAAGAGGTGCTGGGGAGCTGAGTCTCTTCCTGCTGGGCGGGGACGCTCGGCTCACGGCACTCACCTTCGACCCCGACACGGCCATGTCCAGCTCCGTGCTGATGGCGACGCAGGTGACCTCGTCGTCGTGCCCGTAGAGCACCTGGACGGGTTTGGGTGCCAGGCCGCACGAGAAGCCGCCCTGGACGGGGAAGAGGCGAGCGTGGCGTGAACGCCGGGCCGTCCGGGCCGGGGAAAGCCGGCTGCGGGACTCGGCGGGGGCCAGGCAGCCCCGACTGTGGTGGCTGCCTGGGGCTTATGGGGACTGTAGTCCAGCACTTGTGGAGGGCGGCAGGTTGGGGGAGAGCGCTGGGTGAAGGGCCCGGTGCCCGGGTTCAGGCCCAGCAAAATGGAATTGTCACAACCCCCGTCAACCTTCCTTTCTTTTCGGGGCCAGATGAAGATCTTCCTTTTTAAAAATCATTTTAATTACTAATTGCTGTAGAACTTTTGTTGTGTCTGTTTTGCTGTATTTCATTGTTGTCTATAATGCCTAGTGTGTGGTGCTTTTTATTATGTTTTGATTGTGCTTCTGTCTTGTGTTGGGAGCCGCCCAGAGGTGCGGTGGCACAACTGTGTGGTATACAAACAGTTTAAACCAACAAATGAATAAATAAGGCCCAGCTGCAAAAGGGCTGGTCGAAAGGACAAAGAGGTTAGTTCTGCCACGGTTGTGTGGCGTGTGCCGGAAACGCAAGGGCGGTCGCCGGGACGGCGATGGACGCATCTCTGAGCCCGAAACGACGGATCTCAGCGGGGAGAAGGCATGCGGCCCCCCACCGCCCCCCAAGCACAGAAGGGAGCGGGCAGGCAGCCCTCCTCTCACCTGCTGGAGGACCTGCCAGACCATGCTGGTGGTGTCTCGTGAGCCGGAGATGAGGTAGATTCCGCACAGATCCAGGGCCAGGCAGGTGACCACATCTGCGGGGAGGGGAGAGAGGGACACCGAAGGGGGGGGAGGAAGCGTGAGCGCAGCGCTCCCGAACGGGTGAGCGCGTCGCGAGGGAACGCGGGTCTCTCTTGAGGAAAAGAGGAGACGCTCCGACTATCAACCTGCACAAGGATTTCTGGCGCTCCTGCATCGAATCATTCCCACCACTTACCGATGAGCAATTCGGGGAAAGGGCTCCGGGAGAAGCTTTCTCCCTGAGCTGCGAGCTTTCCACAGGCAGGGAGATCTTCTTTCCAAGGAGGGCTGTTCAGTCAACTCCCTGCCCAGAGAAAATGAGGACCCCCGACTTGCCTGTCTCCCAAACCACTAGCTTTCTACATGCAGGGTTTTTATCTTCACATGGAAGGCTAAAACACTCCCTTCCTCGTGTGCAAACTAAACTCCGATTCAGGCACTGCTGCAGCTCCACTTAGTGCAAAGTCCATGTGGATCTAAGGAAGCCCCCCGCCCCCCCCAATTTCCCATCACGAGCGCCATTCTGATTGTTAGCCACACCCACTGTCAAAGTGGTTAAGAAAGCAAAATTTGAAATCGGAAGTACATGGAACCCTAGTGCTGTGCTTAAAGGTTGGATTTCTGCTTAAAGCAGCATCTGCTTGGGAAGACCAGAAATTGCAGTCCATTCCAGCTACCTAGAAACCATTGTGCGCCTCGTGGAAATAAAATTGGAATGCCACCTGTTATTCCGCTACAAAGTCCAAACTGTGCTGGCAGAACCTCACTAATTTCTGAGATCCAGTCACTGTTTTGGAGATGAAAAAACAAAAATAGAGTCTGTCTTTAAATACATGCTGGAAGGTTTGCCGGAAGGAAATGTTTTCAGCTCTGATGGTTTTACTTGGGGTTTTATTGTCAGTTGAATTTTTAGGATGCTGTGTTTTATTTTACAGTTTGGATTGTTAAACCATCCCGAGACTTTGCTAATGGGATGGGCTAGAAAAGTTTTAAATGAATAAAAATAAAAAATAAATATAAATGCAAAAGCATTTCTTAGCCACGAGACCTAGAAACGCCCCCTTTTAAGATGAAGCAAGGAAATGAAAAGTAGCTGTGCTTGGGATGGAAGATTCAGTCCCCGGGGGCAGGGCAGGAAAACTCCCCCCACCCCTTGCACTTTCAGCACCGTCCGTTCGTCAGGTCCTGAGAGCGGGGAGCGACCCAGCTGCCCCTGCACGGCCTCGTTGGCCGGGCTCCTGGGGGCTGCTGGTGGGGGGGGGGGGTGAGCCGCCCCGAGGCTTCGGCAAGGGGCGGCATAGAAATGTTTTAATAAATAATAAATAAATAAATACCGTTGTGCCTGTTGATGTGAGCCACGACCTTCCCTTTGCCGAGCGCCGTGACGCGCAAGCTGTTGTCCCAGTGGCCGCCGCTGAAGAGCAGCTTCCCGTCGTGGGAGACGGCCAGGGTCTTCGAGGACACGTCCACCCCCGGGGCGAAGGGGCCGTACAGGTAGCGCTGGGTCCTGCAGGGGGAAGGATGGAGGGCGGGAAAGGTGGCAGGGGGCTCGCGTTGCCCCGCGGGGCCCGCTGGGGGTGCGAGAGGCCGCCCGGAAGCCGCCGCGCTCGCCCCGACTTACTTTGCATTGGAAACGGTGGAGTCTTTGGTGAAGCTGAAATAGTTGGAGATGTTCTTGTCGTAGGGGAGCCAGCCGTGGGTTCCCAGCAGCCCGTTGGCGCTCACGGTGACCTGGGGGAGGAAGCGAGGAGCCAAGTGTGGGATCGGAAGAGGGGATCCGTGCGGAGGACGGACGGCTGGATCCGAAGCCCCACTGGCGGAGGCTTTGCAGGAGCAGGGCGAGGAATGACGGAGGAAAGCGCGGCGTGGATGATGTTCTTACCAGCACATCCGGAGAGCCCTGAGTCATGAAGGAGTGGGCCTGATTCTTGGGGACCACGGCCTGCACCAGCGGGATCCCGTCACTGATGCCCTAGAAGTGACGGAGCGAAGGGAGAGGGGAGACCTTAAGCCAAGTCAGCTGGTAAAACTGCTGTCCCTTCCTCACAATGTCGGGGTCCATTCCCCACACGGATTCCCTGCCTCGCCCCCAGCCTGTCCTAATTTGGACACATCAGGAGAAGGCAAAGCTTGCTAGAGAAGGGCATCGTGCGAGGGAAATTTGGAGGCAGAAGAGGAAAAGGGAGGCCGGACAAGAGACAGGGGCACTTGATACGGGAAGCCACAGCCTTGAACGTAGAAGAACTGAGCAGGGCCGCCATGGATAGGTTGTTGTGGGGGGCTTTTAGAAACAGAGAAACAGAGTGAGTCAGAAGGGGTTTCCCGGGCCATCTAGTCTGACCCCCGGCTCCAGCCGGCTCCGCTTACGACATGCCCACCATGTGGACGTCCAGCCTATCCTTGAACCCCCTCACCAATGGGGCCTCAACGACCTCTCGTGGAAGCCCATTCCATACCCTCGGGGTCCTAACTGTCAGGAAGTGCTTCCTGGCACCCAAATGGAACCTGGGTTCCCTGAGCTTTGGTCCGTTGGAGCGTGTCCTGCCTTCCTCTGCAGGGGAGAACAGGTCTCTACCCACCTCCGTGTGACACCCCCTCGCATACCTGCATGTCTCCAACAGATCCCCCCTGAGTCTCCTCTTCTCCAGGCTGAAGAGACCCAGTTCCCTCCATCTCTCCTCATACCCCATATTGTTTATAGGGTAGCCCTACGCTGGAGACAACTTGATGGCCCATAAAAACAACCAACATTTCCACTTCCCCACGGTTGCCCGGCTTGTCCGAAGAGGGACGCGGGGGCTAGGGTGCTGGCCGTGTATATTCTCCTCTCCCTTCCCCTCCCACAATGAAAGAGACTTCTTACTTCGACGAAGAAGGATTTGAGCTGGCCGAGGTTCTCAAAGATGCTGGGAGAAGCAGTATCCAGCCGAGAGAGTCTTCGGGAAGCGTTTTCGGCAGAAAGCCTGGCCGGGTGGGGCTCCTAGACGAGGGAGGAATGGGGGATGGCACGGGGACTGAAGGAGGAGGGCTGTCTCTCCCAACTTGGCTTTGGGTGCAGAATCCGTATGCAGTTGTGCCTTGCCTGATTTTTCCCATCCCGTGCAAGCAACACTCGTGAGTGGTACGTAAGAACACAGGAAAGGCCAGGCTGGATGGGACCCGGGGTCCATGCAGGCCAGCCAACCAGCTGCCCCCAGGGCCCCTCCGGCAGGACTGGGGCCCCTCCGGCAGGATTCCTCTGCCTGCCCAGCTCCTCAGCCACTGGCGCCTGCAGGCAGGCTGCCCCCACGGAAGGAGAGCTTTGACCCGAACTCCAACCCTGCGAGAGGGGCTCGTCACCCGCCCCGGCCAGCCCTGGGCATGCTCAGAGCTGGCTGCCCTCCCATCCAGCACTGGGCGGGTCAGTCCTGCTGCCCGGCCTGGCCCCCCTCCCAGCTGCCATCGCCGGCCCCTCTGACCTTCAGCAGCTGGCACGGGGTCTGCCCGAAGTTGCTGATGAAGCCTTCCAAAGCCTTCCGCTGCGTCTCGTCGGCGATCGCGTCCAGGTCTACCGCCCCTGCAACGAAGCGAGAGGAGAGTGGGTGACTGAAGCATGTGCAGAGCTCGGGGGAAGCTTTGCTGACCATCAGGGAGTAGGCAATGGACCCCATGACCTGGGGAGGGGGCGGGCTCTCCCGCCCCGGAGGCCTTCAAGATGCGGCCGCAGGGAAGGCTTAACTGGGCGTCCCACTGAGCAGGGGGCTGGACCTGACTGAGCGCCTTCGGGTCCCTTCTGACTCAACGTTCGGGGGCAGCACCCCGACTCTGGGGGTTCGTCTGGCACCATCACTTGATTCTTTTCGGCATCCGGCGAAAACCTTTTTACTTCCCCAACATTTTAATATTTAATGGGTTTTATGTTTGATTTTATCACTAATACTTGCAGGCGATGTGCAGTTTGTTGGTATGTTGTGGCTGTTTTTTGTAAGCCGTCCAGAGACTGTGGTATCGGACAGCATATAAAAACTTTAAATGAACAAATAAACCAAATCTATGGTTTTGTGCATTTATATTCTGCACAGACCTTCCTGGCTGCCACATCTCCCTGCTAAACCACCATTCCTTATGTTGTTGTCTGAGCCAGACACAGCAGAGACTCTTTGGAGAGGACCACCGTTGAGAGATTCTGGAGATGCAAGTTAATTTTTTTTTAGCATGCATACATACACCTTCTGCTCCTTGTCCCACCATCTTGGTCTCTCTGTAGCCAATGTGTTTCTGAGCTTATGCTGGGTTTTACTCATCTAGCACATTCGTTGCAAAAGCTTAATGGCATTTTTGCAAGGTATCAGTTTTGGATTTCAAAGGCGGCCACCAGTTGGACGCCTGGCACCCATGTGCACCCGAACCCCAAAGATCTCCTTCAGGGGTCCCGCTCTGCTTGTTCCTACCAAGGGAGGTGTGGCAGATGACCACTAGGCAAGACTGTCTTCTCAGGGATGGCACCCCAGTGATGGAACTGCCTCCCGGAGAAGAATGCTTGGCACCCCCTTTATGGTCTTCCTGGGGACAAACACAAACCACTTTTCATTCATCCAGGCCTTTAAAATAACTCAGTGTTTTAGTTTGGGCCTTGGGGAATAAAATTCCATGTTTTGAGTGGTGATTTTAGTTTCAACACAAAAATGCCACATTTGACTCACTCAGCAAACTTCTGTTATGGGACAGCTATATAAATGCCGTAATAAATCAGTGTCAATAAACAGAAAATACCCTATCTGGTTATTTATACATGCTTTTGATAAACTGCCAATCCATCTTTAACAAGCTTGCATTTATTAACAGGCTGAAATGGTGACCCAGAAAGGTTTATTGGCATTTATTCGAACAGACAGGCAAGATCGCTTCCGCATCCGTGGGCAGGAGGTCGGGAGCCAGCTGTGGCCTGAAACCTGTTAGCAAAACATCCTTGCCAGAGGCACCTGCGGGCTCCCGCCTTACCTTCATAGGTGCAGTAATGAAAGACATTCAGGGCTTCCACGGCTGCTGGGCCCCTCTGCTTGTATCCAAAGATCAAGTCGATCCACTCGTGGAGATGGGCGGAAACGTATTCCGATTCCTGCCAAGGACACGAGGAAGAAGGGGATGGAGGAAGGGCTTGGGACCGCCCACCTGGCCAAGCTCGCCCCCTGAGAAGACACCTCACTTCCCCATCCTTGCAGAGTTATTCCTGGAAAGGGATCTGTACACTTACAAAATCCTGGACATTAAGGGCCCTTTTTCATCAGGTCTGCAGGGAAAGCAATGGGTTTGCAAGGCAGAGTAAAGCCAACCCCACTGACAAGTCATCCCAAGGTTTTCTTTGATTCATCAGATAATTTTTAGTTTAAATGAATGTGTATATTACCCGGAGTTTACTGAGTCCTTTTGGAGAGACAAAAAAATAAGAATGTAACAAAACTGGGAACTCTCTGTTCTATGCAAAGGCAGAGATGAATCTCTCCTTTCATCCCGTCACAGTCACACGCCAGGAATCAAAACCACCTCAAAACTATGGTGGCGTATGCCTAACTTCCCAGCCCTGGCACAGGGAATGCGCTCTCTGCACTTCAGGGAGCCAGCCCGAGCGAAAACAAACGGGAAACCAGAAGGGGACACAGCAGTAAATACTAACTGCAGGTCCCTCGCACCCGAGGAACCCCCCGACTGAACTTACGAGGGCTTGGCGGTGCTTGTGGATAAAATCCTCCGGGGACTTGGCCCATCGGGGGAGGATGACGTCCCCCACTTTCTCATTCGACATCTGCAGTGAGCCCAGATCGAAGCCTGAAGGAAAAGGACGGGCACATATGACGCCGGAGCCGCTCTCCCCGCCAAAGCGCATCCCTTGCCCTGAGCAGGAGCAACCGGCAATTCCAAATTCGAGCAGACAGATACGTTGGGGGTTGGGCATGGAGAGCTGCCAGCATCCTAGAAGCCCTCCTCTCGCAACTGTGATTCGCCCACCGACAATGCTGGCAGAAGATGGGGCTGGGGGCAGCTTGGAAGCCCTCCTCGCTGCCTCTCTTCTTCATTTCGCAGCCTCCGGCAGGAAAAACCAGCTGCGGAAAGTGTCGGTCGGCCGGCACCCGTCTGGGAGGGTTTTGCAAATAGCTATGCATATATATTTATATCTTTTTAAAATCATGTGAAGGAGACACAGGAATACACCCAAAGGCTGGCAAAATATACTTGTGTAACGTGCGGCCCGTAAGACTATGGAGGGCAGGCTTAAGAGGGTTGGAGGTGCTTGTCCCTCTTGCAGGGAAGGGGGCTTCCCCCCATTTTGGGGAGCCTACCCACACGGCCCCCCTTTTCCCAGCCTCCGTGCTTGCTTCCTTATAGATGGGGAAGAAATGGAGGTAGTGACAGATTTTATTTTCCTAGGTTCCAAGATCACCGCAGACAGGGACAGCAGCCCAGAAATGAAAAGACGCTTGCTCCTGGGGAGGAAAGCTATGGCAAATCTAGACAGCATGCTAAGAAGCAGAGACATCACCCTGCCGACAAAAGTGCGTATAGTCAAGGCGATGGTTTTCCCAGTTGCAATGCATGGCTGTGAGAGCTGGACCATAAAGAAGCCTGAGTGCCAAAGGATTGAGGCCTTTGAATTGTGGTGCTGGAGGAGACTCTGCGAGTCCCTTGGACCTCAAGGCGATCAAACCGGTCAGTCCTAGAGGAGATCGACCTTGACTGCTCTTTGGAAGGCCAGATCCTGAAGATGAAGCTCAAATGCTTTGGCCACCTAATGAGAAGGAAGGACTCCCTGGAGAAGAGCCTGATGCTGGGAACGATTGGCGGCAAAAGAAGACGGGGATGGCAGAGGATGAGGGGGCTGGATGGGGTCACTGGGGCAGTTGGCGTGAGCTTAGGTGGACTCCGGAGATGGTGGAGGACAGGAGGGCCTGGAGGAATGTTGTCCATGGGGTCGGGCATGACTTTGCGACTAGGCAACAAAACCAAAACCGAAAACTGTTCTCCTTGTCGCTTGGGGCGACCAGGCAAGCCCCTAAACGAAAGACCCTCTTACAACCATTTCTCAGTGTGGTTCGCTTGCACTTTAAACTTAAGCTCTTTATACTTTGTTTTTACTATGCTTTTGCGTTTTATGGCTTTAGATTTTGTGAGCTGCCAAGGGAGCTTTGGCCGCTCGGTGGTACAGAAATGATAGCAGTGGCGCGCTGCTACTGCCGAACAAGCAGTGATGAAGCGCAGGTTGATCATGAACGCTCAACCTGGCCTACCTCGCAGGGCTGTTGTGCGGATAAAACGGGGAAAGAGGAGGATCGTGCAGGGTGTGCCGAGGTCCTCGGGAAGGGGAAAGAGGCTGAATGTAAACCCGACAAACGATGCACAGCAAGGGAAGTGGCTGCATCTGCATTCGAGGTATCTCCAACTGCCTCAGCGCTGGGACCACGGAGGACGGATTGCTCGGATCTGCTCGAGGACTTCTGGCAGCTTCCGCCCCGTCGCTGCTGCCCGGCAGAGGGGCAAACAAGGTGCCCATTTGCCTGAACCAAGCCAGATAATATTTCTCACCATTCTGGTTCTCCAGAAATTCGGGGAAGTAGAAGAATTCCGGGATCAGCTCCTTCACATCCACAGGGTTTTCCATGCAGGCCTGCCAGGCCGTGGGAATGGAGTGGAACTGGCGGTCGGAGCAGTCGAATCTGCCGGCATGAACGTGGCATCAGATCTCATGAGGACCAGCCTGGAGCCAACAAAGCCCAGGCGACCGCTTGCCGCGAACGTGCCGGTCGCACGCTTTTTGCGGGGCAGGCCTTCACCTGCAAAGCCAGGGTGGCCAGCCAAAACCATCCCGCCACATGGTGGAAGCGACACGTGCCCCGTGCCACGAAAATGACGACCAGCAGCCACCATCCTCCCCCCCCCCCCGGGCAATCTCCAGGCTGCTTTCTGTAAAAATGGGCAGATAAGCACTTTCCTGTTCTGCACTCAAAGAAAAGAGAACGGAGAAGATTGATCTGAAGTGGGGAAGGCGTGGCGGAAAGTCAGAATTAGGGTCAAGTTTGTGTGCCGCCCTGAATACCCACATGGGGTCAGATCTGGATTTATTATTATGATTTATTATTTATTCAGAACTCGGGACTCCCAGCGGGTTGAACCACGGAGCTGTTGATTGGAAGGTCAGCAGGTCAAATCCATGCAACGAGGTGAGCGCTCGCTGCTCTGTCCCAGCCCCTGCCAACCGAGCAGTTCGCAAGCATGTAGGTCAATAGGCACCCCTTCAGTGAGAAACTAACGGTGTTCCACACACCCCAACGTTTGGTCATGGCAGCCACATGACCACGGAAGCATCTTTGGACAATGCTGGCTTTGGCTTACAAATGGAGATGAGCACCAGCCCCAGAGCTGGACACAACTGGCATGCATATGTGGAGGAAGCTTTACCTTGAAACAGAGCAAGTCAGAAGGGGTCTCCTGGGTCATCTAGTCTGACCCCCGGCTCCACTCATGATGTGCTCACCATGTGCATGTCCAGCCTGTCCTTGAACACCCGCACCGATGGGGCCTCAACAACCTCCCGGGGAAGCCCATTCCACACCCTCGGGGTCCCGACTGTCAGGAAGTGCTTCCTGGCATCCAAACTGAACCTTGGTTCCCTGAGCTTAGCTCCGTGGGAGCAAGTCCTGCCTTCCTCTGCAGGGGAGAACAGGCCTCTACCCAGCTCTGTGGGACACCTACCTCTACCTTTATTATATTATTCAACATATTTTCTTCCCACCCAGTAACCTGGAGGCTATATATTAATAGGCAGAACCAGTGCAATCAATTGGACTCCAGTTTGCCACGGCCAACCGAACCCCAAGTCCCACGACTTCTGATGGGTCTACTCAGAGTAGGGCCCCCTCCAGATCCACCCGCAATCAGGAGCCAGGGAAGCAAGGGGCGCGCAGTTTTGCCGAGGGCGCTGCTTCAGCGCGCCGGCCGGAGGAGCGGGGGGCCCCGGCCAAGGGCCGCTCACCTTCCGCTTTGCAGCTGGACGTGCAGCGTGGTGAACGGCTCGGTGCGGATCAGGTAGTGCATGACACCCGCTGCGTTCGAGTAGTGCGTCCCGTAGTGGAACTTGTCAATGGTGCCGTTGGGGTCCTCGAAGCTCTCGTACCTGGGACCGAGGCGGGACAGGAGGTGCGCTGCGTTAGGGCGGCCAAGCGGCAGGGCCTACCGACGGGCCGCCCTGCACAAACCAGGCTCGGGCAGGATTCGAACACAGCTCTTCCAAGCCCGGGAGCAGGCGGCCGTGCTTGGGAAGGGGACGCTGGGGGAAGCCACGCGGCAGACCGAAAAGCGAGGACCGTCGCCTGCCTGTGCTCACATGGCAGTAACCTGAAGGAGCGCTTACGTCCGTATATGCCCGACCACCCTTTGAGATCTGCGGGAGAGTCCCTTCTCCGGGAACCCTCCATGAAAGAAATTAGGAGAGTAAGTACACGGAGGAGGGCTTTCTCTGCGGTGGCGCCCAACCTATGGAATTCACTCCCCAAAGAGGTCTGCCTGGCACCGTCGTTACTGGTTTTTCGGCGCCAGGTAAAGACCTTTTTATTTAAACATCATTTTAATTGTTAAAATATATGATCTGGCCAGGACAACTTTCTTCTTCCTTCTCTTTTCTCCTCCTATATTATTTATTTACTTATTTTATACTGATAATTTTAATTTTATATTATTATGTTTGTAACTCAGTGTATTTTTTGTATTTTTGTATTTAATGGTAATTTATTAGGTTCTATTGTATTTCAATGTATTTTATTGTGTTGTAAGCCGCCCCGAGGCTTCGGCAAGGGGCGGCATAGAAATGTTAGAATAATAATAATAATAATAATAATAATAATAATAATAATAATAATAATAATAATTCCGCCTGCGCCAGCCCACACCTCCTCTTCCAGGGCCCAGTGATGTGCGATGCTTAACCCCACTAAAACACCAGCTATTTGCCCTGCTCACCACAGGGCGTGGGGCAGAGCCTCTGTCCCCAGATCCCTGGGGCAAATGGAGGCCGTCGCAGGCGGAAGAAGGGCCCCGAATCCCCCCCCCTTCCCAGCAGGCTCGGCTGTGCCCCGTCCGGGAAGGCAGGACCCCCAGCGTGGCACTCACTTCTCCTTGACCTCCTTGGCATGCCTCCCGTTGGCCACCCCGATGGGCTTGGAGAGATCCCGGAACAAGGCGGGGTCGCTGAGGTCCAGCGTTTCCGAGACGTAGTCCTGCAGGATCCATGGGAACTGAACAGACAAGGAAAGGCAGACGGGAAACTGCTGGGTTCGGATCCGGGCAGCAGCGAGGAGACCCCTGTAAGGCTCGGGGCAAAGATCCCCCCCTCCCCCAGTTTTAGAGGCTTACCACGGGATACTGGGAAAGATCGTTGTAGGTGCGGCCGGCAATGGTGTTCAGCTGCATGAGGTATTCAAAGTTGGAGATCTCCCTCTGAACCCATTTCTGGAAGAGAAGGCGGAGGAGAAGGCTCGCCACAACCAAGCGGATCCAGAAGGAGCGGGGGGCAACCCCCAAGGCCCCCCGGGGACTTGCCTGGCCACAGCCGTGGGGATCGTGGCCGGCTGGGCAAAAGGGGGACGGGGCAGCTGGGAGTGAGAGCGCCACCCCTGGACCGGCAGCCATCTCCCCGGGAATCCTGGCTTTGGCAAAGGGAGGAGATGCTAGATATCCCCAGGGAAGGCAGAAAAGCACTCTGCACATGGACAGAGACTCTTCAGTCTCCAGTGCAGGTGCTCAGGTTTGTCTTGCTCTGGGCTCGGGCTCAGCCCTGCCAAATACTGTGACTCAGCAAAGGAGGGGCTGGGAGCCGGCTGAGGTCTGGCAGGGTCTCCTGCACAAGGATTCACGGTGGGCTAAACTTCCCTTAATCCGTTTGAGTCACACAATCAGGATCTGCAGCTCAGCAGAGTTCCTGGACTTGCCCACAGCCACCAAAGAGACCAGTAAGTAAGCAACTGGATAATTTCTAAATCATACCTGACAGAGAAAGCAAGCGCCCCTGTGCGTCGGGGGGACCAGATTTGCCCCCTCCCTGAACTGGCTGCCACAGCGGCAAAAGCCATGGCGATTTCTCAAGGGAACAACCATGTCATGAGTGGAGCCGGGGGTCAGACTAGATGGCCCGGGAGCCCCCTTCTGACTCGCTCACTTTCTATCTTTCTATGTACTGCCCCCGCCCCCACCCAGATGTTGCTGCACCCACTTTGCAGCAGCCAACAGCTTAGCAAATTTGCCTCCCGGGAGTTTTCAAGGCAAGGGACGACGTGGCCCCCGAGCCCTGGAAACCACCCACCCCGCCTCGAATCCACAGCACCCTTCTGTCTTCCCACCTCACCCCTCACTGCCTTTCCGCTCTCCCCAAACGGCAAAGGCAGAAATGCTCAAGGGCAGGTTTGGGCCGGGGACGGGCCGGGACGCGCCGAGGGGGCTGCCAGGCGCAGCGCCTGCTCCGCACCTGAGTCAGGCCCGAGGCCTTCAGCAGCTCCTGCGGCGAGCGGCTGGCAAAGTAGATCTGGTTGGGGGGTCGCAGGCTGAGAATGGAGGAGTATACCTTGTTCCGGACCTGTGGGGCAAACCGGCAGCTCGGGTCATGGGCCCAGCGAGGGTCGTCCCCAGGCGGCGGCGCTCCGGTGGGCCTGCCCGCCGGAGCCGCACCTTGGCAGGCGAAAGGCCCGTGACCGGCTGGGAGGCTCGAGGCTGGGAGGGGCGGGAGGCGCTGGCCGTTACCATTTTCTTGAAGTTGAGGAAGTAATTAGCCTGGTCGATGAAGAAGAACTCCAGGGCAGAGCGGCGGAGGTTGTAGCGACACAGGTGCAGCTCCCGGAGCTGGGACAGGGGCCGCTTGAAGTCGTAGCCGATGCCTGGGTGGGAGGGCGGAAGGCTCAGAAATCCGCGAGATTCGTGATCTAGCCAGGGGTGCAGAGCTCCGGCACGGGGGCCTCTGGGGTCCCCTTCCCAGCTCTCTTCTCCCCACTCTTCCCCGATTGTTTCCTGGTTTCCCCTCTTTTGTGCGGATCCTTATCCCCTTTCTTTAAGGTTAAAACCTCTCTTCTGGCTTTAAAAGAAATCAAAGGTTTTTGGCCTGGCTTCTCCGGCCTTCAGTTCCACCCGTCACACAAATGCAACGTCTCCTAAAAGCAATCTTGCTGTTCGGCTCAAAGAGCGTCCGTCTTCCCTGTGCTAGCTCATTGCTTCCTTGCGGGGCCTCTTGGGGGTCACTGGCTGCGTGGGGCACAACTCAGTGGCGGGCATGTCTCACAAGAAAAATGGAGACCCCCCCCCCATTCCTTTTTGGAGGGTCCACCAGCCACGGACACTGGCCTGTGGTGACTTCGGCCCAGGGCTCGTCCTGCTGATATCCCCTCGAGACAGGGAAGGGGCAGAGGCCCTTCCCTGAAGGAGATTACGAGGGCGACTACCCGGAGAAGGGCCTTCTCTGTGGTGGCCCCCAGTTGTGGAATTCACTCCCCAGAGAGGTTCACCTGGAGCCGTCACTGTCTTCTTTTTGGCACCAGGCTAAAGACGTTTTATTTCCCCAAGGTTTTAAGATCTGATGGTTTTAATTGCGCTTTTATTGTCGGCTGGAATTTTTAAGGACGCTGTGTTTTATTTTACATTGTCATATGGTTAAACCGTCCTGAGGCCTCTGTAAGGGATGGCCTAGAAAAGCTTTAAACAAACAAACAAATCCCAGTAGCCCTACTCTGAGTGTAAGGATGCCTGGAGCAAGCCCAGGGTGTGCACCAAGCCAGAACTGTTTTCACCGCTGCACGGGCGGGAGATTCCTTCTCACGCTAGAGAAAATTCAGCCTCCTCAAGAGATTAAGCGTGGGCTTCTGCTGCATCCGAGCTCGTAAGCTGCAACCTCCCCGCTTCCCTGTTGCCAAAGCCCAAGGCGATCCTTTGCCAGGCAGCTGAAGCCCTGCAGTCGGCAGGTCGGTTTACCTCCGAACAACCTTTGGCCAAGCTGGAGGAGGAGGCCCGGAGCACGGGAAGAGCCGCGTCCCACGGGGAGCATCCCTCCGGTCCCCCCCTTCCACGCCGGCCGCTGGATGCTCCCTCCGGGGGCCTCTTGCAGGGAAAGCCGGGCGGCCGGCGAGCGTGACGGAGCCCCCCGTGCCTCCGCGCTGGGCCAAGGCCTGGGTCTCACGCCTGGCCCTGCTCCCCTGCCGGGAGCCTCCCGGCTCTTCTGCAACAGACCGACTCTCTCGCTCAGTGCGAGAAACTTCACCGGGCAGCTTGGAGGGGCCCCAACGGGCTCAGCCCCCGCTGGCTCCTGCCCCACACTTCACGGGTGAGCGGCCGGCCCCTCTCCCCCGGAGCCAGGATTCTGCAAGGCCGGCCCGTGGAATCCGCTGGCCGAGCTGCAGAGGGTCCTGGGAGGAGGTGCCCTGCCATTACCTTCCTCAGTCTCCTCCTTCTCGCTGCTGCCGTCGTAAAAATAGATGTGCTGGGTGGTGACCTCCAGGCGGCCCGGGATCACGGCCACGATGGTGATCAGCTCGCAGTCCTCCGAGATCACCAGCTTCTCCCGCTGGCTTTGCTCTTTGGGCTCCACGCTGGAAGGAACCGGAAGCTGAGTGGGCGCTGCCCAGGGTGCCGCGGGTCCAGCTGACGCCAGGAGCCCAGGCCGGGTCCCGCTGGGCCGGCAAGTGGCCACCCAAGGGAAGCTCCCCCTTCCGGGAGGCTGGAAGCACTCACTGGCTATCCAGGAAGGAGAGGTCCTCTTCAGCCAGCTGGTCGTCCTGCAGCTCGCTGACCTTCGCTTCTCTGGCCACGGCCAAGGGGAGCGGCTCGGCCGGGTGGTGCAAATGGTCAGCGCCTGGAAGGGGGCGGGAGCCAAGGCTGGGTCAGCCCCGGGCACCGGCCGGAGGGACAAGCACGCGATCCGAGGGAACGGGCAGCTGGGGGGGGAAGCGCCACCCTGGAGTGGCAGCCGTCTCCCCAGGAATCCTGGCTTCGGGGAAGGGACGGAGATGCTGCATATCCGCAGGGAAAGCGGAAAAGCACTCTGCACACAGACAGAGGCTCTTCAGTGCCAGGAATGACGGCTGGTGCACCGGCTTGCACCCCCCTGCTTCCGCATCCTGTGGCTGCCCGACGGGGAAGGCTGCCGGGTGTGCAACCGGGCCCCACGGTGAGCGATGCCGGGCGTCCGCTTGGCTCGGCCGAGCGTGAGGGGAAGTCCGTGGGTTCTGGAGGGACGGGTCCTGCAAGGGCTTGACCCGACGCTGCGCCGTGGCTACTCGTCACGCAAGCTGCGCTGCCCAACTCGCTAGGGAGCCCTTTGGCTTGATCGTAGGAAACTGTTCATAGCCCGTTGAGCGCCCTCCCCCCGCACCCGAGGCGGTTCCCGCAGGCTTTCCAGGGACGTTGAGAGAGGGAAGCGGGAGACGCTCCTTACCCAGGTTGTCGCGAAGGGCGCTCGCCTCCACGTGGCGGTCAAAGTTGTAATTGGGCACCAGCTTCAGCCTCATTCGGGAATAGGTCTCCGCGCCGGACAACTTCCAGTGCATCTCGGGAGGGTTCCTGAGCACGCGAGCAGAGAGAGGGTGGAATAAGGAGTCTCTCCTACCACCAAGGATCCCAACACCGCTGCCGAAGCAGGCAGGGCCCACGGGAGGCCCCCTCGCCCGGGCAGCAGTCCTCGTGGGGCAGGGCTGCATGGCCTTGTTCCGCCTGGGTCCGATTCTACTTGGAGAAGCTTGTAGGAGAAGGCCATGGGCGAAAGGGACGGGGCCATGATGCCAAAAGCACGACTGCATTTAGCTTCCGGCTCTTTCTGCCAAGAACTAAGGGTCGGTCGAGGCATCTCGATGTTTTAGAAGAGGAGAAAATGGCACGAAAGCCAGGAAAGCACCCACGATCGGTAGACGGGGGAACGCGGGCCCTGCGGTTGCAGAATAAACCGCTGGGAGTATTGGCCGCTGAAGAGAAAGCAAATTTCCTTTTGAAGGGATGCATGATCTGCCCAGGATTGTTCAAACGGCCCTTTCAAAGCTACGGCAAGCTGGAGAATGGTTCGTTTTAGCAACCCAGGCGCTGGGTGTCTAGGGTGGAAGAACACTTGTTCGTGCCCACATGCTTGCGTGGAAGATGGGGGGGGGGGGAGGCAGGTGGTAGGTGGAGACGTACCTGTCAGCCCAGGCGGAGCGCGGGGAAGTCAGCAAGCACCTGAGCGCCCGCCACTGCTTCAGGACGGTGGTGTGGTGATTGTTGACCTGCTTCAGCATGTTCGTGTGCCGTATGTTCTCCAGCTTCGTCCGCTTCATCACTGGTTCCAGGACAAGTCTCTGGCGAAACAGGAAGCCGGGGGGAGTGTGGGGGGGAGGAAAAAAGGCAAGCGGGTGAGGGCAGGAAGGGAAGGGGCAGGTGCCCCCCACCCAAAGTGTCTGTGGGGGTCTGCTGTGCGAGAACAAGGAGTGTGGTGACCCATGGGAGTGGAAAGGAAAGAGAGAGTCCGTCGATCAACACCGCAGCCTTCACAGAATCATCGAATAGAGCTGGAATGGGCCATGAAGGCCATCAAGACCAACCCCTTGCAGGACCCCAAGTCACACCATCCCACTCAGAAGGCTGCCCAGTTTCCTTTTGAATGTCCCCAGTGTGGGAGAGCCCCCCACCTCTCCAGGCAGCTGATTCCACTGCCGTATCGCTCTGACACTGAGGAAGCTTTTCCTGATGTCCAGCCTGGATCTGGGTTGTCACAACTTGACCTGATTATTCCGCGTCCTGCACTCGCATCAGCAAGGAGAGATCTTGACCCTCCTCTTTGTGACAGCCTTTGAGGTCCTTCTAGGGGGAGCTCATGTCCCCCCTCCATCTTCTCCTCTCAAAGCTGAACCTGCCCAGTTCTCCCAGTCTCTCTTCACAGGGCTGAGTTTCCAAACCCTGGATCATTTCTGTTGCCCTCCGCTGGACCCTTCCTAATTTCTCTGCATCTTTCTCAAATTTTGGTGCCCAGAATTGGACACAGGATTCCACATAAGCTCTGACCAGTGAGGCATATAGGGGAACTACTCCTTCTCGTGATTTGGAAGGAATACTTCCATTACTGCATCCCAAAATAGCATTTGCCCTTTTGGGGGCTGCATCGCATCGTTGGCTCATGCTTAGCCTATTGCCCACAATTGCTCCAAGATCTTTTTCTTGTTCAGTCCTGTCGAGCCACGTGTTCCCCATCTTGCATTGATGCATTTGGTTTCAACAACCTTCATGTTTGCAGACCGATCCATGTAATTCATAAGGGCCAGAAGCTTGGTTTTTTGAAAGAGAATTTCAGGCTGCTGCCAGTGGTCCGATTGTGCTGGGCCCTGGACAAAGTTCCGCTAGCCCAGGCCTGGGGGGCCCACGGAGCTGGCCTCCCGAGACCCACGCCCGGCCCCCCACCCCCTACCTGGAAGTTCCTCCTGCTGTCGGCCTTCTCCTTCTCCCTCCTCTGCGAGCTGCTCATCAAGGCAT
This sequence comes from Varanus komodoensis, assembly GCF_004798865.1. Taxonomy (NCBI): domain Eukaryota; kingdom Metazoa; phylum Chordata; class Lepidosauria; order Squamata; family Varanidae; genus Varanus; species Varanus komodoensis. The sequence goes on from NW_025335440.1 coordinate 5,596,651, forward strand.
CGTAGCAGGAGTTCCAGAAGCTGGACATGTGGTCGTGGCTCTTGGCGAACGTGTCCAGTTCGAACTGAGCCATGGCAGGCTGCACCTGCCAACAGAAACCCGGCCGGAACGTCACCGAAAGGCGGCGCCATCGGGCAAATGCCCCCTCCCTCCTTCAAGATGGGGCTGCACTCCGAATCTAAGCCACTTCTGCACGGCCTTCTCAGGAGTGGCCCCAGGCGCGGCGAGTTTTACACATCTTTGAAAATACGAGGGGTCTTCAAAGAGTCGCAACACTTTTTAAGAACTCTATTCACGAAGAATTTCAAAAGCAAATCACCTCCCTTTTCCACATAGCCATCGTCCTCTGTGGTGCATTTTTCCCAGTGTCGTACCAACTTTTTAAAATGCTGCCCGCAAAAAATATATAACATATATTTATAAAATATTAAATATAAAAGTGTGGAAACTTTTTGAAGACCCCTGATGGAACCCTGGCTTTTTTATAGCCTTCATAAAATATATTGCTACATCCCGTCATGTATATATTTTATATACAGGGGAACTTCTTCCTTCTCTTTTCTCCTCCTATATTCTTTATTTACTTATTTTATACTGTTAATCTTAATTTTATATTATTATGTTTGTATCTCAGTGTATTTTTTGTATTTAGTGGTAATTTATTATGTTCTATTGTATTTCAATGTATTTTATTGTGTTGTAAGCCGCCCCGAGGCTTCGGCAAGGGGCGGCATAGAAATGTTATATTATTATTATTATTATTAATAATAATAATAATAATAATAATATTTTAACAGCGGCTTCAGGGATTGGGTTGCATTAGGCGCAAGAGAACCAGTGCAGGGAAACAGGGGGACGGCCCTGCTCTAAGCCCCCGGGCGGTGGCGGGGGGGAGGGGGGGCAGCTGCTTACGTGCTTCTCGATGAAGGCCATCCACTCCGGGGTGGTGCAGAACCCCTGGAAGTCCTCGTAGAAGGTGGGGCTGCCGTTGGTGGGGGGCAGCGAGGGCAGGAAGTGCTGCAGCTGCAGGGCGTCGTAGCACCGGTCCATCAGGGTGCGGATGACGGGCACCAGGCAGGAGAAGGCCTCGGACTTGGCGTGCAGCGAGCGCCGCAGGGGCGCCTCCAGCTTGCCCAGGAGGTAGCAGGCCTCCCCCTTCCTGAGGGCCGAGGCGGTCTGCAGGAGGCTGTGCAGCTTCACGTAGGCCAGCGCCTGCAGCTGCGGGGAGGGGAGGGGAAGGGAGAGCAGCCGGTCGGCCCGAGCAGCAAGCCGCGAGGGGCTCCCGGCCCGGGAAGCGTGGGGGGCCGGGAGGCAGGGGGGATCTGGCCCCGTGCTAGAGTCCCCGCTGCCCGGGTGCGCCACGCTTCCGCGCCAAATTGGCTCCCGAAGGCTTGGGGTTCTGAGCCCCTTCTGAGCAGGCGGGGCGAGGCGGGGCGGGGCAGGCAGGTGAGGGAAGGTGCGTGCGGCGGGCTCTGGGGCTTACCTGCACATCCTCGATCATGATGTACCCAATCAACACCCGGAGGCCGATATGGGCCATCTCCTTCAAGTCAGAGGTGCCGTTCGCCAGGTGGTACCAAACGCCCAGCTTGTCCAGGAGGCTGTTGACCCCCTCGTACACCTGTGGCCCACGGAGAGCTGAGCGTAAGGCCTGGGCGCTGGGACGCACGAGTGGATAGAAAGGCCACCTGCGCTTCCTCCTCATTCCGCATCGCTAAGCCCACTCTGCAGACTCGGCAGGCTGCCAGCGTGCCCCTGAGCATGTGCAGCGCACCCCTTCCTCACCAGTCAGGCTCTTAAAGGGGCTGACGGCAGGGCCGGGAATGTCTGAGCGGGTTCGCCAAGGAGCAAGCCGGCGACAGGCCACGCCGCAAGCGCCTCCAGAGATCCTCTGGACTTTGCTTCTGGGCCACTGGCCACGGGAGCAGGCCGGAAGCCGCCAGCATCCGCGGGGACATGGGGAGGGCTTGCCCGCAGGCCCCAAGGAAGAGAGCGGGAGCGGGCCTGTGGGATGCCAGGGCGGGCAAACCGGGGGTGGTTCCGGGATAAAGGGGGCCCCGGCAACGAGGCACCCCCTCCCTTCCTGACTGGGGCCTGCAGACCTGTGGCCCCCACCATTCCCAGCCCAGCCACGGGTCCCGGCCGGGGGAACGCCGGCCGGAAGCACCCTGAGCCGGGGCGGCTCCAAAAGCCCGCCCAGGGCCTGCGCTGGGCCCGCGCGCTCCGGCCAGAGGAGCACTCGCCTTCTCGCTCCACAGGGCCTGGTTGTTGTGCCCCTCAGCGAAGAGGAAGTCCTGCAGCAGGCGGAGCAGCTTCAGCGCGTTCTGGGTGAGGCCGGGCAGCATGGCGGGCGTGGGGTCCTTCAGGTCCGTCAGGGCCGACTCCAGCATCTCCTCCAGCAGGCTGGCGGAGAACAAGAAGCCAAGGTGGGCGGGGGGCGGCTTCAGCAGCGCATGCGCCAGCCTGGTCTGCCGTGCCGCTTGCGGCCCGGGTGCCGTGCCGGGAAGACGGCGGCCTTGGCAGGCGAGGCGAAGGCAGGAGTCACCGGCGGGAAGCGTCTGCGGCGGCCCTGGCGGGTGACCACCATGGAGGACGCCTCCCACAAGGGTCCCCTTCCCCTGAGTCACGCCCTCGCCTGCAGCCCCCCGCTTCTTCTCTCTTCCCCCAAACTGCTTCTGCTGCTGGGAAGCGCCCATCACACACGGCTCCCCCCTCCCCAGCCTGCCTGGAGCCGGGGTCCTCTGGGTTCCGTGCCCTGCAACTCCCAGCACCCTTCACCAAGGGCTCGGTTGGCCGGGGAGGGTGGGAGCTGTTGTCCAAAACCTACGGAGGCCTGCAAGTGCCCATCTCATGTCGCCCCCATCTTCCGATCGGCCGGCTCCACCTGCTTTGCTCCCCCTTCAGCCCCGAGCGTTTCTCCTACACGCGTGGAGCCGCTCCCTCTGGCCAGAGAGGCTGCGTTTAGCCGGGCGCGTGAACACTGCCCCAATATCACGCGTGGAAGACCAGTGCCATATTTTCTTCTGTGTGCCCCACGAGGAACGGAGATGGGTGCGGAGCAGAGGGGTACAGGGTGCCCCGCTGAGCGGACCGGTGCCTGGCCGGCCGGGCCCGAGGAATCCCCCGGATGGATCCCTCACACGCGCCCGACCCCGTCCCTCGCTTCCCTCTCAGCAACGGACGCCTCGCCTGCTCCGCAGCCCCTGGCCAACGGCCCGCCCTCTCACCTGCGCTTGATCTCGTCCGGCGGGCGCACCAGCTCGCACGCCGAGCCCAGCTTGGTGAGGACAGAGAAGACCTGGCCCCGCTCCTTCCAGGCCGCATCGTCCCAGCCCTCCACCCCTCGCCAGGTGACCGAAAAGACGATGTTGGTCAGCAGGTTGCACAGCTCCTCCTCGGGAGTTTGCTGGGGGAAGAGAGTGGGATCGAGAGGGATGTGGCAGAGGCCTCTGCGGCCGGAAAGCCTTTGCCCAGGCTTTTCGTCCCTCCAAACGTCCCTGTCCTTCAGGCTCCAGAGAGCCAGCGGCTGGGCAGGGGAAAACCGGGCGGCCTTCCTTAACTGCAGCAGAGCCAGGGAGCTAACGGCGCCACCCGCCCGCGCCCACTCCTCTCCGGCTTTGCGAATGCCACAGCCTTGCCTTCCCCTCTTCTCTCCCCACGGCCAGACTTCAGGTTGCAGTCTCCTTGGGGCACGTCAAGCGATTTAAGAGCGGGAGATCTGGACTCCACAAATGGGATGCATCCAGCCCAGCTTTCTGTACACATGCGTGTGTGCGTGCACGCGCACACATGCACAGTGAGTTCCCAGGAAGCAGCATCCCGGATGCCCTTCTCCGGGAGCCCCCGTTGAAAGAGGCCTGGAGAGCAGCTACCAGGGGAAGGGCCTTCTCAGTGGTGGAGCCCCGACTGCGGAATAAACTCTCTAGGGAGGTGCCCCTGCCACCGACTCGTTAACTCTTTTCGGTGCCAGGCCAAAACCTTTCTATTTGCCCAGAACTTTAATGGTTAGAATGATCTTATTCCATATTTTGAGGCATTGCTGGCTGTGATTTTCTATTCAAGTGCTGTTGCGGATTTTGCTCTCCTTGTTACTGTTGTTTCACTCTTTATGAAAGCCATCAAGCGATCCTGTTTGGATATTGGATGGGATACATTTTGGAAAAAATAAATATATAAAAATAAATAAAATACAGCAGCCACAAGCAGGTGCTGCTGACAGTCTTACTCTCCTTGAATTTGTCTCATCCTTTTACAAGGCCATCCCCGTGACCCACGTACCAAGTTATTTATTTATTTTTTATTTATTTCTCGATTTATATCCTGCCTTTTTCCTACAAAGGGCTCAAGGCAGCTTACATCATTCTCCTCCTCCATCTTATCCCCACAACAACAACCCTGTGAGGTAGGCTGGGCTGAGAGTCTGTGACTGGCCCAAAGTCACCCAGTGGGCTCCATGGCCGAGCGGGGACTCGAACCCGGATCCTCTGAGTTCCAGTCCCATGCTCTTAACCACTACACCATACGGGTTATCTACATGCTCCTCTCTTTAGGCAACGAAGTTTTAGGTCTACTGCTAGCATTACATAAAAGAAGTAATTAGCTCTGGGTTTCACTGTCACCCGCTGTGTCTGGTGACGGACATGCACTCTCTGGAGTCTCGATTTGTCGGCTTTCTTGGGCCCCGACAAAAACTCCTCCTCGCTTTCCGCAGAGGAATTCCACACGCTGCTGAGTCCGGATGCGCGCCACCCCGCTTGGGCTGCGCTATCACGGGTCGCGGTCACGACTGGCCAAGCTTCGGCCCCTAAACGCGGGCGGTCTCCCACTGAGCAGGAGCGCCACTCCTTCTGGCTAGCGGCCAGCAGCGCCGTTGACGGGAAAGCAGGGACGAAGCCTGCGACCCTCGGCACGCAGAACAGCTGCCGGGAGCTATGGCTCCTGCTCCGGGAAGGACGGACGGATGGACGGAAGCAAGCAAGCCTGGATCCAGGCTCAGGTGGACACACTGGACCTCACCTGCTGAGTGGGGTGCTTCTCAGGAGGAGGAGGAGGAGGGGGGGCTCACCTGGGGGTTGCTCGTGTTGGAGATGGTGTCGCTGGGCAGGGTCTCCTGGTAGCTGCTCTCGTCCAGCACGTTGGAGAGGCTGGAGCTCTTCCGCGCCCGAGTGCCGGGGAAGGGCTTAAAGTTCTCCAGGGGGGACGGAGTCCCCGGCAGGCTGACGGGCGTCTGGTTGCCGCTCTCCGCGGTGGAGCTCGCACTGCCCAGGTCCAGGGCGAGGTCGAAGGGCGACATGCAGAACGGGGACAGCGGGCAGTAGACGCGGTCAGGCTGCAGCGCCTCGCCGGCCCGGCCCTCGCCCTGCCCGGGGATGTCCATGTTGGACGAGGAGCCGTGGCTGGCGAGCTCCAGGGAGTCGAAGGACTTGAAGGCGCCGTCGGGGTGGAAGGGCCGGCTCCGCTGCCCCGTGGGCGAGACGGAGTGGTCCGAGAAGCCCTCCGAGAGCTCGTGGTCCGAGCCCTCGTAGCCCAGCGGGAGGAAGACGTCCAGGTCGGGTGGGTCGCAGGCCGAGGGGCTGGCCACGTCGGGCGGCTCCCTCCCCGCCTCGGCCCCGGGCGGGTTGGCGCTCCTCAGCAGGTCGGGGGGGCAGCCTGTGCCGTTGGCCGAGCCGGACAGGCTGTGCTGGCGGGACTCGTAGGACTCCTTGACGTACAGCTTGGTGAGCGTGTCCTGCCAGCCGGCCAGCCGCGCCAGCTGCTTCACCACGTCGCTCTGGGAGTAGATCAGGTGGAAGAGCTGGGAGGCGGAGGAAGCGGAGCACGGCGTGACTCGCGGCCCGGGGCAGCCGCCCGCTGGGGGCCTCCCGGCGCGGCTGAGCACAGCTCCCATCCTCCCCCGCAGGGGCTCCGCTGGCTGGGGCTGAGGGGGCTGCAGCGCATCTCTCACAAGCCGCCCTGCCGGGTGAGGCAGGGGAGCAGGTGGGGGTCCCCTTCTCGGGATGGCGGGCCGTCTGCAAAAGGTGGGCCTTGACCTTCTGCGGGGCGGGGGCGGTGAGAATCGGTGCCTCTCCGGGGCCAGGCCATGGGACCGCTCCCCAACGCAGCAGCACGGGGCGTGCGTGGCCACGGGGGGCAAGGGGGCAGAGAGGCGAGGGGGCAGCGCCTGGGCAGGAAAGGCCGGGCCGGGCCAGGCCAACCCGTCGCCAGACCAGCTCTCCGCACTTTCGATGTGGCCGCTTTTCCCGCCCCAGCCCAGGGGGCACACATGCCTGGCCCCTCTCCTGACTCACCTTTCTGCAAACGTCCAGCCGCACGGGCAGCTCTGCCCGGTGGGAGAGGTACACGACAGCCACCAAATCCTTGTAGTTCGGGGAGTCTGCGGACAGGAAAACGAGGAGCGGGACAAAGCTCGGATTAATGCAAAAGCGAGTTTCGGGGGCACTGCGCCTAACGGTTCTGTCCCAACAGCCTGGGAACCTGCCTGTACACACAGCGCACGCATTTCCTGAACGCAGACTCAGACACGCGTGCGTGCCCGTCCCCTTCGCAGTCCCGCAGTTAAGGTGCGTATGCACAGGGAGCGATCCATCCCAGCTCACCTGCTGCACGACTGCTGCTCAGGTGCACCTGCTTCATCTCTAGGAACGCGTAAGGCATTATGAGAGGCCGTGCATCCCAGCCCATCAGACTGAACTCCAGAGAGGCGCTGGCACCTTTTGGCCACTGCTAGGACACCTCCTTCAAGGTGTGTGCCCCGGGAAGGAGGCCCATGGGCTGGCCTGGCTCTCCTGGCCCACGGGAGGCAAAGCGTTAAGACGGAAGTGGGCGGCTTCTGGTTCTCCATAGGCTAAACGGGAGCCAGCAATGCGAGGCAGCCGCCAAAAGGGCCAGTACTATTCTGGGATGCATTAACAGAAGTAGTCCTTCCAAATCATGAAGAGGAGGATTTCCCCTCTACTCCTCACTAGTCAGACCTCACCTGGAATACTGTGTCCAGTTCTGGGCACCAAGAATTGAGAAAGATGCAGAGAAATTAGGAAGGGTCCAGCAGAGGGAAACAGAAATGCTCCAGGGTTTGGAGACCCCCGCCCCGTGAGGAGGGACTGGGAGAACTGGGCATGTTCAGCCTTGAGGTGAGAAGACGGAGGGGGGACATGAGCTCCCTCTAGAAGGACCTCAAAGGCTGCCACAAAGAGGAAGGCCAAGATCTCTCCTTGCTGATGGCAGAGTGCAGGACACGGAATAATCCAATTCAAGCTGTGACAACCCAGATTCAAGCAGGACATCAGGAAAAGCTTCCTCTCTGTCAGAGCAAGACGGCAGTGGAACCAGCTGCCTGGGGAGGTGGGGGGCTCCCCCTCACTGGGGACATTCAAGAAGAAACTGGGCAGCCTTCTGAGTGGGAGGGTGTGAGTTGGTTTCCTGCAACAACAGGGGGTGGACTGGATGGCCTTCTTGGCCCCTTCCAGCTCTACTCTTCTACGATTCTATGAAGTGTTTTGCTCCAGGCCTTGCATCAGCTCTGGCCAGCCCAACCAATGGTGAGGGAGTGTCGGGGCTGAGGCCCACCAGGTGCTTTGGACTACAGGATGATCCCTCCTGGGCTCAGGAGGCTGAGTGACCTGTGAAAGGTCATCCATGGCAAACGCAGGGAAGAGGCAAGCCAGGTCTCCTGCTGAACTTTCTTTTAAAAGTAAGCTCAGCAGGGGACCTTTGTCTTCCTTAGCAAGCTTTCTCCTGAGAAAGATCTTCAGCCCAGTTCCGCTCCCAGGCCCGGGAGGCAGAGGGCATCTCCAGCCAAATGCCGCAAGCAGCCACGCCGGGCACACCCAAGTGCGGGCGCCTCACCTGATCCCAGCACCTGCTCCAAGAGGCACCGGAAGAGCAGCATGGAAACCGGGACGTCATTCAGGAACGAGATGAAGCCCTGGTAGCCGATGTCCTTCAGCTTCAGCCGGTGTTTGCTCCGCTCGTTCACCTTCTCGTACTTCAACAGCTTGTACAGGATCTGTGCGGGGCAAGGAAGATGCGGCTAACCAGGCCGGGGACACAGCCCTGTGGCTCCCTCTGTCCCTGGACCCTCTGGCAGCACAAGAGGCCCTCTGCCACCCCACGCCCGGTTCTTCACTTGCGGGGGAGAGGAAGAGCAGAGCTGCGAGTCCTGGAAGGCCGAGTCGCAAATTGTGTGCTTCCAGGCGTTGGCGAGAGAACCTGCCGAGGCGCTGCTTTCGGCTGCCCCCTCCGGCTCCGGCCTCCACTTGCGCTCAGGGCGCTGTGGCTTAGGCAGCGCTGTGGGGATCACATACTGCAATGCATGGGGTGGGGTGGAACCGGCATGGATGACCCCGTGGGCCCCAGCCCCTTCTCGGCGCCTCGCCGAGCCAGGTGAGGGATCAGAAGCACACGGGGCAGGAAGACCCACGAGTTCTCACCTTGAAAACCCTTTCGCGCACCTCGTCCGAGAACTTCCGCTGAACGAGCAGCGAGAACAGGATCTCCACGTTTCCCAGCTCAAATAAGAACGTGTACACCTGCTCCTGGGAAGGGGAGCTCTTCTGCAGGCTGTGGATCACCTCCAGCACCCCACACACCTGCAGGACACGGTCGCAGAGACGACGACTCAGAAGGGTGCCAGGAGCGGCCACCGGAGGGCGGCAGAATCGCTCCAGAGGGTCACAGCTCCTGACGCTTTCGCAACCCACTCCCTGCTCCCTACCCCTTGGCACGACTGTCGGCACGGCCTCCCCGTGCACGCCCCCATGCTCCTCTTGCCTACAGCGTGCTAAATCGTGCAAAATCTAACACAGGAATAATGAGCCTGGCTTTGTGTCCATGCACACCCTTCTTAGGGCTTCCGAGTTCTGTGCTTCGATTCCGCCAAACTCGGGAATACCCAGATCGTGATGCTCAGCTCCAAGCATCGAGGAGTGCATGGTCTGAGCACGCCACTTCCCCCTTGCCCAGGATGCTGAGCTGTGGGGCCTCATCTAGCCAAGTCCCCCGGGAAACGTAGACAGGCCGTCCCTGCAGGAGCTGCCTTCTGGTTCCGCCATTCCCATGCTGGGTTGGAGGTGCGGGGAGCTCCGGGGCCCGGACAGACGGCAGTGCTCCAGATGCCACGCATCCCCTGCATCCGGGACTCTCGGGCTCCCCAGGCCTCGCTCCCCGGCTTCAGGGCAGCAGGCGCCCCTGTCCCAGCAGGCGGAGTCTCGCTCGCCCCAGCCGTACCTGGTGCTCGTCGTTCACGGCGGCCAGGTAGTTCAGCGTACTCTGCATCTCGTCGGTGGAGAAGCTCCTGCAGAAGAAGTCCTTTATCAAGCTGAAGAGGGAGGTCTGCACCGTCCGGATGTCATCCGTGGCGACGGGTTTCTCTTTGCAAGAGCTACGGCGGGAGAGAGAAACAAGTTACGGGGAGGCTGGCGTTGGAAGTCCAGCGCCAGGCATCTTTCCGCGGATGTTCTGGTTCACGTGAGCATGAGAGAAGAGGCTGGGATAGCTTTGCACGCACGTGGGCGTCAAGCAGCACGGGCCCCCGGCGCGTGTGAAGGCCACACGGCTCTTTCCCCCAGACAAGCTCAGTTTTCCCATTCTGCCCCGTCCCAGAAAGGTTTCTGAGATGCTGCAGAGCGGGACAAAACAGGCACCTGGGCCTGTCGTCCCTCTCCCAAATCCACTCCCCATGTTCCAAAGCAGGGGTGTTGAATGGTGCTGTCAGCAGAAGCGTTAATGTCGTTTCAGAGACGGGGTCCAGTGGGGGGCGGGGCCAAAGGCAAAAGGGGCGGGGCACAAATCGCCCCCTCCCCCACATCTCGCAGCTGAAAGCCCCCCGGCAAGTCGCTGGGCTTGGAAAGGCATTGTAGCCTCCGGAATGTGGGGAAAGGTGGGCAGAGGCGGGGACCGAGCCATTGCTGGCGGGCTGGGAAAGGAGAAGCAGGTGTGGCCCCAAGGGGAAGGAGGCCGGGCGGATGCATTTGGCCCGTGGGGCTCAGTTTCGGCACCCCTGCCCCAAAACCTCCCGCTTCATGGAGGCACGGCTCCAGAACGTGCCAGCAAACAGGCGATCCATTCCCCAGAAGCTGGAAGCAACACCACCGAGGGTCATCCGAGGTTGGCTTTCACCCGGTCCGTTGTGTCAGTGGCCACAATGCAGATGCTCGAGAGACAAAGCTGGCTGGGGGCGACCCGGCACTTCCGAAGCCGTTTTTACGGCGCGTCCCTTTCACGGGCAAGGAGGGGCTCCTGACTCACCCGTAATACGTCCTGATGGAATCCAGAATGTACTGGACGCCGTATTTCTTGCGAATCCTTTGCTTGTGGTCCTTAATCACGTTGGACAGGTACTGGATGTGACCTGCGAAGCCGGGAGGGCGAGTAAGGAGGAGGCAGCCCGTGCGGCCAGTGCTGCTTCCAAGCATTTCCAGCCTACAGGTTATGGCAGCCACCTGGCACCTCTTTGCCGCGCAGGCGAGCTCATCGCCACATGGGAGCGAAGGCCCCCAGGCGGAAGAAGCATTTGGGCCAATATGGAATGGGGGGCTTCTATAGCACCCACGCTGCTTTACTGATGCCCTCTAGGAACTGCAAGTCCCACCACGGGGGGGGGGCGGGGAAGGCAGAGCTGCATGGCCAGAGCCCCCGCTGGGCTCCGGGGATGCTCAGCCTTGGATGGGTTCCGCGCTCACCCAATCGGACTGCGAAGTCACTGTTGCTCCAGATGCGGAAGTCGAACAGCAGGTACTGATACAGCAGGTGCAGCAGGAGGCTGTGCCCTTCGGAGGCCACCTGCTCCATGAGGATCTGCGACGCCATCAGCACGTTCATGTCCATCGCCTGGCTGGGGACCTGCGGAGCAAAGAGCGTCGCTCTCCAGAGGAAGGACACGCACACGGACGCGTGCCCGGCGCTTCCCTCCTCACCGGACCCGCCCTCCTGGGACGCAGCTGCCGCCGAGGGGCCTCTTCTCCCCTCTCGCCTCTAATCCAAGATGCTGGCATCTTGTGGATCAGCGAAACACTCTGCAAATGCAGCTTCCCGGTTCTGGGACTGCAGCTGACCGGCTGTGCAGCAGAGTGGCTGGAACGCATGGCCAGGCAGCGGGAGGCCCGCGTCTGCATGAAAATCTGCGAGCAGCACGTTGGGCCAACTGCGGTTCTCCGCCTGTCGAGCGATCTGGCTCCCAGGGTGGGCTGTGGGAGCAGACGAGGCGAGGGCCGGAAAACAGCCTTGCAGCTCTTTTATGCTCAAAAAGCTTTATTGGTTTCAGGCTCCGTGTCGTGTCAGGAGAAGCGACCCCGACCGGAGAGCTTTGCATGAAGACGGGAGCGTGGACCAGGCGCTCAGGCAGCCCGAAACGTGGCACAGCCACGTGGGAGGGCCACAGAGCAGAAGCGTCCAGATTTGTCCCAGCAGGAGGACGAAGCTTCGAATGCACCGCGTCGGGCATTTTGCTTTAGCTGGAGAGGACGGAACAGGTTTGCAGGCGAGATCCCAGGGGGCCAGGGCACGGCGTGTACGTTCCTTGAGGCCGCCCGCTGGAGGCAAGCTCGGATGACGGGCTCCCCGGAGGACCTCGCTGCACACCCTCCAGAGGTGCTGGACGGCGAGTCCTGTGATCTGGAGGGCGGCAGGTCGGGGATGCCTGAGCGAAGCATGTCGGGGCCCCATCCCTTCTTCCCCCGGCCGAGGCGGGGATGAAGGGTGCGGCGGCGCCTACCTTCTGGAGCAGGGCGCCAATGATGGCGGGCCCCTGGCACTGGACCAGGCTCTCCTGATTGACGGGGTGCCCCCGGAGAAAGTTCTTGACCAAGAGCAGGAAGGCTGCCACCCCGTTCCTTTCCAGCCGGCTCTCTGTGGGGAGGAACAGCCGTTCTAAAGAGGGACCTTTCCCATGTTAGAGGAAAGAGTTAGGGTGAGCTGGAGAGCGAATGAGTCCCATTAGGGGATCCCGATCCCAATTAAACTTCCATACTGCCCAACTGCTCTCTGGGCAGTTTACAACAATCTATTAAAATGCAATCTAAAACACACATTATTAAAAAAAACCCATTAAATACATTCTAAATTTTACCACCTTAGTAAAAAATGGGGAAAAAGAAAAAGCTGCCATACAAGAGTTTAAAACACATTAAAAACACATACAACCCCAGTAACCTGAGCCACATAAAACCTGACTGAACCCTGTTTAAGCCGCTAACGAGGCTCTGGGAAATAAATTAAATGTGGGAGAGGAAAGGCTTGACCCGGCACTGAAGAGACAGCAAAGCTGGTGCCTGGCGGGCCTCAGTAGGGAGCTCGTTTCAGACCAAGGGGGCCGCCACTGGAAAGGCCGTGTGGAATCAAAGTGGAGGCGAATTCCAGCACCCCCCCCCCCCCGCCTGGCCCAGTCCCAAGAAGGGTGGAAAGCCCCACTCCTGGCTGTTAAGAGTGACAGTGGGAACGGCCGGGTCACCTGCGGATTGGCCCAGCGGGATGAGCATGCCCTGGGCATTCCGGGAGGAGGTCAGCTCCGGGCCAACCAAGTCGTGGGTCTCCGGCTGATCTTCGGACGCCTTCTTCTGGGAGGCCAGCTGATCCAGCAGGGGAAGGAGCACCCCCATCCCGCCGACACAGTTCACCACGTCCTGCGAGAGCCCAAGACAAGACAGAACAGAACAACCCCCCGTCAGAGCCCCGGCACGGCCTGCCGCAGACCATTGCCCCGGGGCGGACAAGCGGCGGTCCCCCGGCTGCTCGGGCTGGCAGCTCCTGGCATCCACCCAAGGAAGTGGGGAACGAGTCAGGTGGGGCCGAGCTAGGAGGCTCCTGGGTTTAGTCTGGTTAGGACGGACGTCCTGAGATGGACAAGACTCTTGTTTGTGCTGGCAGACGTCAAACCAGCACCATTTGCGACCCTGAAGGCAGACGCTGGCAGGAGGATACCTTCTCGTGCACCTGCATTCGGAAAATGCGCACGTTCAAAAATCCAACAAGCCACGTGCAATTTTGAAATGGAGCAATTTCACCAGTTGGTCTAGCGCAAAAGTTGTACAACTTTGGAAAATACGCACTGCCCTCCGTTCCCCTTTTTCCACATCTGCTTTGTGGTTTTCCCATTTCTTCTTCCCGGTCACAAAGAAGTGCAGTGAGAGAGATGAGAAGAACATCAGGCGGATGCTCAGAGAATCCGGGTGACCTGACGTGGGAGGTGCTGAGAAGTCTGGCCCGCGGCCAATTTTTGTAGCACTCTCTGACCGCTGCTGCATTTCCAACATTCGGTACTGGCCTTTTTATCGGTCACTCGTAGCCACTTTGCTCATGGGTCATCCTGCTAAACACTCTGATATCTAAGGGAGATGTTTCCTAGACTTAAGCTTCTAGTCCTCACTACAAGGAAAGTTCCCCTCAAAGGCTGAACCTCCCGATTTGCTGCCTTCAGTAGCACATCGTTAGCCTAGAGCTGTGCTAAGTGGGGACCCTCAATTAACCTTTCCCAGCCTTGGGTCTCCAGATGTGGTGGAACTGAGACTCCTGGGGATGCCGGCCAAGGATGATGGAAAGTGCAGTCCCAGATCTTGGGAGCCAGACTGGGAAAGGCTGCCCTGGAGCAAGAGAACGTCTGCACTGCACTGGGAGAATCGCCCCAAACCGAGGCCCTGCGCAGGCGCAGCACCCACACGCGTGACGCACGGAGGCCGGACACCCGCGGAGACGCCGACAGCTTTACCTTGATGTCCCAGTTCACCCGTTTGTGCCCCGTCAGCCTCCCATCAAAGAAGTGGTTGGAAGAAAGGTCCAAACAGATGTTGTTTTTGCAGGCCTGGAAGTCCACGAGGGAGAGAGATATGAAGAGGAACGAGATGTAATACTAGTAATACAATACTGTTAATGTAATAATAATGTAATGTACTATGTAATAATGTAATTCTAAAAAGCAGAGACATCACCCTGCCGACAAAAGTGCGTATAGCCAAGGCGATGGTTTTCCCAGTTGCAATGCATGGCTGTGAAAGCTGGACCATAAGGAAGGCTGAGCGCCAAAGGATTGAGGCCTTTGAATTGTGGTGCTGGCGGGGACTCTGCGAGTCCCTTGGACCGCAAGGCGATCAAACCGGTCAGTCCTAGAGGAGATCAACCCTGGCTGCTCTTTAGAAGGCCAGATACGGAAGATGAAGCTCAGATACTTTGGCCACCTAATGAGAAGGAAGGACTCCCTGGAGAAGAGCCTGATGCTGGGAACGATTGACGGCAAAAGGAGAAGGGGACAGCAGAGGATGAGGTGGCTGGATGGAGTCGCTGAAGCAGTTGGCGTGAGCTTGAGTGGACTCCGGGGAATGGTGGAGGACATGAGAGCCTGGAGGAATGTTGTCCATGGGGTTGCGACGGGTCGGACGACTTTGCAACTAACAACAATGTAATGTAATACAAATACATATTTGCCCTCCCGCCCCTTGAGATCGGCGGCAGAGGCCCTTCTCTGGGAGCCCTCCGTGAAGGATATTAGGAGGGTGAGCACCCGGAGGGCCTTCTCTGCGGTGGTGCCCCACTTATGGAATGCGCTCCCCAGAGAGGTCCGCCTGGCGCCATCGTTCTTTGTTTTGCAGTGCCAGGCTAAGACCTTTCTATTTCAACAATATTTTAATAACTGTTAATATTATTTATTGGTTTTAATTTCTACAGCCAGGGAGAATCCGGATTTTATATGTATTACTTATATGCTGTTTATTTATTGTGTTGAAGCCGTCCCGAGGCTTCTGTGAATGGGATGGCCTACAAAAACTCCAAATGAATAAATGAATGTCTGGAAATGGACTTTCACAGCCATGCCTGGCATTTCCTGGAGAACGGGGAGGGGCCGTGAGAAACCGACCGTTGGCAAGTCTTACCTGCGGGGTGTAGTACAGAAGCAGTTTATTGCTGAGCTCTAGGAAATCCCCTTCAGGCTTGAACGGCGATGCGACATTTGGTCCTGCAGTAACAGAAGAAGCGGGGCTGCTCTCAGGAGCACCAGGAACCAGCAGGACGTGGGACCTTCGCACTCCGTGGAGGGCTAAGTGGGGGTGTCCCCACCGTGACCGCTGGCTGGGGGGACTAGTGGCTGCACGGCCTGACGGACCTGATTCTGCCTGCTCTTGGAGGCTAAGCAGGGCCGGGCCTGGTCGAAATCGGGATGGGTGACTTGCGATGTCGTGGACCCCCAGAGAGCTTTGGTTACGGGTGGTAGAGAAACGGAATAGAAGGTGACCATGTGCTTGGGGGCAGGGCCTGGCCCATGGGGAGCTGACCATGTGCCCCATAGCGACCCACAGGGTGTGGTTTCCAGGGCTGGAAGGCAGGAGATGTGGAACCCCAAACACAGCCGGGGTTGGGGGCCCCTCATGCGGCGTTTCTCGGGGCCCAGTGGCGCAGAGCGGATGAGCTTCCGTTCTCATCCAAAGCGGAAAACGAGCCGCTGTGATTCCTGGCAGGAGCAGGTTGGACTGGGAGCCCGGAGGTCCAGCTCGGAGCTCGCCAGGGGACTCGGGGCCCACACTGCTCTCAGCCCAGCCTACTCTGAAGGGTCGGTGTGAGGACAAGACCGAGTGCTCTGGAAGCCGCCTCGAGAAATCCACCAATAAGTAAGCAGACATGCTGAGCATGCAGCCCAGGCCATGGGCAACTGAAACCCACGCCCTCCCCATCCGCCACACACGCCGTCACTCGTGGATGTGTGGGGTGCAGGCGGAGGAAACAAAAGGACCGGGAACGAACGTGCTTCTCCCGCCCCATCCAGGTCCAGCAGGCAAAACCCTCTGTGCTTGCAGAGCCGGGTTCCACCACCTGCCCAGACACCACGGCCGAGCTCGGAGGCCTACTGGCCTGCTGGCCGGGGCCTGCCACCTCCGGGGGTCGAGCGGTGCGACCAGGAGGGGTTTCTCAGGATGCAGAATACCGGGGGAGCCTTCCCTCGGCTGGGGCACCCTCCCGGTGCGCTGGGCCCAAGGACCAGCTGCGCAGCGCATCAAGCCGGGAAAGGCTGAGCGCCAGTGCCAGCAGCCCAGCTCCGTTGTCCTCCGTTTGCCCGAAGACGGGAAGGGCAGCTCAGCCGGGGTCCGATGGGCCTCGGGCCGCGAGAGGCTCCCGGCGTGGCCCCCCGGACT
The DNA here is from genome assembly GCF_004798865.1 of Varanus komodoensis. NCBI lineage: Eukaryota > Metazoa > Chordata > Lepidosauria > Squamata > Varanidae > Varanus > Varanus komodoensis. The sequence goes on from NW_025335440.1 coordinate 5,612,763, forward strand.
TTTGCCGCACGTGGACGTGACCTTCCCCGAGATCTTGCTCCCCCTGGTGTGTCCACCACTGCTTCCTTCCTGCGGCACGAGCCCGGCACCCGGACTCTTTCGGACCCCCCTGCACGCACCTGAGGCGAAGAGGGCCTTCACTTGCGCGGGCTGGAGGGCTTCGCAGAAGATGGCGACGGGGCCCAGGTGCCCCTCGAGGGAGGTGGGCACCCCCCACTCGGTGTCCTGGCTCCCGGCGGCTGTGGTGGCGACGGCGCTTTCCCTGGGGGGCTGCGGGGGGACGGGGGTCCAGGCGGGGGCGGCCAGAGAGGCCGGGAAGGACTGCGAGCGGCTGAGGGGCGGGTGGGAGGGGAAGCCCAGGTCCGGGGAGTGCGGCGGCGAGAGCGGGCCGGTGGATGTGGTCGTCGTGCGGTGCCCCGCGGAGCCGATGCAGCAAGAGGTGAACGACTAGGAGAGAAGACAGAGGCCGTGAGCATGGGAAGGCCGCGTGGCCCTCCCGGGGGCACGTGCCGGGGAGGCCGGAATGCCGGGGGCCGCCACCAACCGGGCCCTGTTGCAAAATGGTGGATCAGGGACGGGAACCTGTGAAGCAGGCTTCCCCCAGGGAGCGCCCTCTGGCTGGGCGGGAGTGCAAGTCCCATCATGCCCAGCAAACCCCACCATCGGCCATCCTCCCACTGGTTGTGGCCCACCCTCCTGGCAGGGCTGCCCTCCCAGCTAGCTGTTTCCCCCCTGAATGCCTCGTTTGAATCTTCCTATGCACTCCAGGGCACTCTGTCCATGCCTCGGGAGCCACTGCCAACTGCCACAGCAGACCAGAGCACGACAGAACAGCTCTGCTGCAACAAAGACCCCCCAAATATCCCCCCCCCCGTTTTTAAACCATATTTGCAACAAACAAGGTTTATCTTCCTTGCTGAGAGAGAAGGCCTAAAACCTGCTGTTAGGGAGGGAGGATCACACCCTTCTCAGTTTCCTTAAGACAAGTAGTGAGTAGACCTACTGAAGAGTAGGAACTCCTTAGGCCAGCCACCCGAGCCTGATGCCCGCCGGAGGTTTTGGGGTTCCACTCCTATCAGGCTTCCCCACCGGTCAGGCGAAGCTGGGGTGCGCGTGTGTCCTAGCTTACGGGGAACAGTCCTCTGCCTGAAGGGTGGCCCTCTGTGTGAATGGCTGTGCGGCTAAAGACTGGCTTGAAGGCAAAGAACCAGCAGAAGGGAGAGAGGCAGGGCCCGGGCGCTCGTCACGGCTCCTTCGTTTTCGTTCGCAACCTTTCTTCCTACGTGCGCATCTTTGTGCGTTACTTTGCACAGCAAAAGCGCAGGTGCCTCCGTGGTCCCCCCCCTCCTGCTCCTGGGGCGAATTGGCAGCTGCGGTCCAACCACGGAGGGAGCACCCATGGCAGGGAAAGCAGCTGCGGGGTCTCCGGATGCCCGAAAGGACGTTTATGTCGATGGCGCTTTCCAGAATGGACTTCCCTACTTCCGTGGCCCCTTCTCCTCCTCCCGCCTTCCTCTGCACCTGCAGAGACTCGCTCTGTCGTGGGCCGCCTGCGGCTTCCCGGATCCCACCCCAGCCCGCCGACGGCCTGGTTGCTCGGCTGCAGCCTGGGGACAGGTGCGCCTGTTACCTCGCTGAGTGAGGGGAAGCGCAACTGGACCCCCTTCCGGAGCTGCCCGTCCACGAAGACGTTCACCAGGTTCTGGCCGAAGGGCCGGCGGCCCGCGACGTGGACGATGTCGACGCAGTGCTGGAAAGAAGCAGAAGGACCAAGATGGCGACCGTGCAGGGACTGGCTGGCGCAGTGGTGGTGAGCCTGTGGCACGCCTGCCGCGTCGGGCATGCAGAGCCCCCCGTCGGCACGCGAGGCCTGTCGCCCCAGCAGCCGAGCGTCGGGTAACAGCGCTCACAGGGGCCCTGCGCACGCTCGGAAAGGAGCAGTGGGGCCAGGCGATGACTTCACAAGCCACAATTCATGAGCCACAACTCATCCGAGCTTTTGCATGGCCGGTCAGTGCGCTCCCAAAGATATATATATATTTGCTTGGACTGGCTGTGAGCGTTTTTTTCGAAATGAAAACCTCGGTTTTCAGGTTTTATTGCAGTGTTGGCGCTTTGCAATAAATGCGTGGGTTTTGGGTTGCAGTTTGGGCACTCGGGCTCTGAAAGGCTCACCCTCACTGGCCTAGCAGTCCTTTCTCTCCAGTGTGGCCCTCCCTGATCCGGGGTCTCCAGCAGGGCTCGGATGACAGCTCTTGCTCCCCTGAGCTTGCTCAGCTGGAGAAGGCTGCCACAACGTCCTGCACGGCAGGCCGGGAAACCCCCAGGCTCTGGCCCGGCCCGGCTGGCACTCACCCAGGCGGCATCGTTGAAGGGAAACTCCGGCAGCGCGACGGTCATGTACTCCTTTTTGGTGCAGACGGCGACGACCAGGACTCCGTCGGCGGTGAAGAAGGCCTCGAAGCCCGTGCCGCTGGCCGTGAAGAAGCTGGTTGGGGAGGAACGGAGACAGGAGGTGGCTGGGCCGGTACCGGAGGCCCGAGGGCAGGGAGAGGGTCTCCTTCGCCCGAGGACCCCCACGGAGCCTGCCCCACACGCTGCCCTCAGGCCTCTCGCCCCCACTTCCCTCGCCAGCAACCTGACAAGGCGGGTTCCTGGGGGGAGCCCGCCTTGGCAACGCTTCCTCATCAGCTGGATGCTCAGAACCTCTGGCCACGAGAAGAAAGACACCCCCCCCCC